>NC_139987.1:27563564-27578564 GCF_963993115.1 Abramis brama | reverse complement strand
GTTTACCCCGAGAGAAGGGAAATGAACTGTGACAACATGCCCCATAGGTCACATAAAACATAAAACATAAAATGTCACCTGATCTAACCAAAATATATACAAGACAAACTAAAATATTTTGTCAATAAAATCCAACTTTTTCCATATAAAAATAATGGCTTTAACAATAACAAATAAACACATTTTGGAGTCTGACATTGAACACATATTTAGACGTCCAGAAAAACACGTGACTGTGTGAATAAAGTTGGACAAACTTACAAATCTAACTTTATATAAAGAGCTGTGCACTAATATAGATGCAATTTGCAACAATTTAAAGAATAAAGCAGTTGAGATCTGCTATAGTTCATATCCAACATTATATAGAGAGTTTTGGATAACTCTTTATTTTGCAGTGTCCTTGTTACATATGTTACATGTACTTACCGTAGTAATAACAGTAAATTATGCATAATTACATGCAACTAACCCTCAACCAAACCCTAATCCCACACTAACCCTATAGTTAGTGCATGTAGTTAATTAATATTACTCAGTACTTAAATATATAATTACACTGTAACAATGACACCTTAAAATAAAGTGTAACCGAGTTTTGCAATAATATAATATTACACATCCATCAGTTGATGTACAGCACAGATATTTTCCACCGTTCTTGTTTTTGCAGAGTTTTCTCTGTATGAAGCTCAGATATAAACACTTCAGCGATAGAAACACACTATCATTTATCATGCCGATAAAGCAGAAGATAAAGGTTCATTAATAATAACAGTGCTGCTCTTTTAAAGGCCATTAGTGATATAAACACAAAACATCTGTTTTTATTCCTCACGGCACAGCGATGACACTTCATCTTCATTTATATATATATATATATATATATATATATATATATATATATATATATATATAATATATATATATATATATATATATATATAATATATATATATATATATATATATATATAATATATATATATATATATATATATATATATATATAATATATATTGTAGTATTTCTGTTTTGCACAGTACACAGGGCTTTGGTAATTCAGATTTACAATTATTTATCAAGCTAATAAAGCAGATTAAAACAGAAACAAACTGTACTGAGGTGAATATGCTCATCTGGGTATGATATACTCATAATATACTCATGATCATTAGTAAACATCAGCATGACGTCAGCTTACATTCACTCAGACACAGAACAGCAGCTTCACTGCTTACATTACAATGATGTTAATAACACACACTGCAAACTATAAACACACAGACACTGCTGGACACACAACGAGACGCAACACACTTCAGTGCAGCAGTCAATCACACTAAAGCAACACACACTGTGTAGATCAGAGATGACCAACCGGCAAGGTCACAGAAACCTGAGACTACCACACACACGCACGCACGCACACCCACCCACACTCACACACCCACACACTCACACACATACACACAACACACACTCACACACCCACGCACGAACGCACACTCACACACCCACACACTCACACACATACACACAACACACACTCACACTCACACACCCACGCACGAACGCACACACACACACCCACACTCACTCACACACACACACACACACACACACACACACACTCACTCACACTCACACTCACACACACACACACACACACACACACACACACACACACTCATAACTCAGAGAGCAGAAGTCAGCAGAAACAGGAGGCTCGAGTCACTGACTCTGTTGAAGATCTGAAGGAGTTTAAGCCGCACACACAGACTCAGATCTGTGGAGTTCAGCTGTTAAACACGGCTTTCCTTCCTCTGTATTTACACGTTCTGTTCTTGGTCAAGGTGAACAGCGTCGAGATCAACATTCATCTTTACAGACCGGCAAACAGATTCCTGAGATAAAAATATATTTATGTATGTCAGTGTATCAGTCAGTGTAAACATGGATTTACCAATCTGCAGAGATGTAAATTATAAAGAAATATATATATATATATATATATATATAGAGAGAGAGAGAGAGAGAGAGAGAGAGAGAGAGAGAGAGAGAGAGAGAGAGACAGAGAGAGAGGGGAGAGAGAGAGAGAGAGAGAGAGAGAGAGAGAGAGAGAGAGAGAGAGAGAGAGGATCAGGTTGTTCAGTTCTCCAGGTGTAGGGAGTAAATCTCGTGGACACACAGATCTCTGACCTCAGTGAGTTCACACAGGAGTCAGGATTCATCCATCACACACACACTGACCCGCTGAGCTTCTGAGATCTCTGTGAAAACACCGTCTCGAGCAGGGCAGGGCCAGATCAGATCCTCAGTGTTGCTTTAACAATGTGGAAGCTGTGAGATTCTCACTTTACAAAAAACACACAAGTGCGCACTTACACTGCGATATAGTCTAGTATAACGACCCCGAAACCCTACAGGAGCCCGTTTAGGAGTTTGTGTCTAATAATCGTGTAGTTGTGTAATTGTGTAGTTGTAATTGTGTAGCAGTGTCACACAAACAAGAGTTCAGATTTTCCCAAATATCAAATGTGATATTGATTTTATACAATGGTTCAATAAACAATAAGTTAATATTGTAGTTATATTTTAGACACAGTATTGTCTGTTTTTGCTCTATTTCACCAATGAAAATAGTTCCAACCAAAACCGCAACAGAATTGTCGTGCGCATCCGAGCAACACTCAGCAAAGTTTCATTACTGAACGAATGAGGTTTTCTGAACAAATCAATTATTCAATGATCCATTCATAAAGAGTCGCTTGCTTCATTCCTGAATGATTCAGCAGTTTGAACAAATCGGTTGAATGAATGATTCAATGACTCACTCATTAACAGTTACTTACTGCCTCTAACTGATGGTTTTAGATTCATATTTAAAGTATTTTATTATAAATTTATTTCATATTTCGATATTCAAAATATTGTTTTTAATTATTAATCTCATAGCATTATTATGCAATTGTGATTTCAGTGTAAGTACATCTACTAAATGCAGCTTCTGTGCCACTTCTGCAGTGCAGAGATGGACTTTGTTTTTTTGCAAGTTTATTTATATAGCACTTTTCATACACAGTGGCAATTCAAAGTGCTTTACATAGAAGAAATTAAAATAATAAAAAGAAATAAGAATAATTAAAACAGTTTAGAAAAATAAAAAATAAAATACAGTACAGTACAAACAGTCGGACGAACATTGGCACAGTGCTCATTCATTAAATGCACAGCTAAACAGATGTGTTTTGAGTCTGGATTTGAAAGTCACTACTGTAGGAGCACGTCTGATCTCTTCTGGAAGCTGGTTCCAGCTGCGGCTGGCATAATAGCTAAAAGCGGACTCGCCATGCTTAGAGTGAACCCTTGGTATTTCTAGCTGATATGATCCTAGTGATCTGAGTGATCTGTTGGGTTTATATTCAGTGAGCATATCTGCAATGTATTGAGGTCCTAGGCCATTAAATGATTTATATACCAGTAATAATACTTTAAAATCAATCCTAAATTTAACTGGGAGCCAGTGTAAAGACCTGAGGACTGGTGTGATATGTTCATATTTTCTGGTTCTGCTCAGAATCCTGGCGGCAGCGTTCTGTATGAGCTGCAACTGTCTTATGGTCTTTTTGGGAAGGCCAGTGAGGAGTCCATTACAATAATCCACCCTGCTGGTGATGAAAGCATGAACAAGTTTCTCTAAGTCTTGTCTGGAAACAAAGTATCTAATTCTTGCAATATTTTTTAGATGATAGTATGCTGATTTAGTTATTGCTTTGACATGACTACTGAAACTAAGGTCTGACTCTAGTGTCACACCAAGATTCCTGACTTGATGTTTAGTTGTTTGACCCCTAGAGTGAAGGTATGCGTTCACCTTGAGAACTTCATCTTTGTTTCCAAATGCAATGACTTCAGTTTTGTCTTTGTTTAACTGAAGAAAGTTTTGACACATCCAACTGTTGACTTCATCGATGCATTGGCACAGGGAGTCAATGGGGCTGTAATCGTTAGGCGATAGGGCTAAGTAGATCTGTGTGTCGTCTGCATAGCTGTGGTAAGCAATTTGGTTCTTTCTCATTATTTGGCTCATTGGGAGCATATACAGGTTGAACAGGAGTGGCGCAAGAATTGAGCCTTGAGGGACTCCGCATGTCATGGATGTCCACTCAGACTTATGATCTCCTATACTCACATAATAACCTCTCCCATCTAAGTATGACCTGAACCATTTTAGGACTTTCCCAGAAAGCCCCACCCAGTTTTCCAGCCTGTCAAGAAGTATGTTATGATCGACAGTGTCAAATGCAGCACTGAGGTCGAGTAGCACCAGCACTGATAATTTGCCTGAATCAGTATTTAAGCGAATATCGTTTATTATCTTTATGAGCGCTGTCTCTGTGCTGTGGTGCGGTCGGAAACCAGATTGAAAATTGTCAAAGTATCCATTCGAGCATAAGAATTTGTTCAGCTGATTGAAGACAACTTTTTCAATGATCTTGCCTATGAAAGGAAGATTTGAGATCGGCCTATAGTTGCTTAATATGGTCTTATCCAGATTGTTCTTTTTCAGGAGGGGCTTGACAACTGCAGTTTTCAGGGAGTTTGGAAAACTCCCAGAGAGAAGTGAGGCATTTACCACTTCTAGAAGATCTGCTTCTAAACTGTTTAACACACTTTTGAAAAATGATGTGGGAAGTGTGTCAAGAGCACAGGTTGATGTTTTAAGGTGCTGTACGGTTTCTTCCAAAATTTTGCCATCAATTTCTTTGAAGTCAGACATAGTAACTACTTTCTCAGGTGGTTTGATGGTCTGTCTAACCCCAGGGCAACTCAAAGATGTGCTGATCGCCTTTCTGATATTATTGATTTTCTCAGAGAAGAAAGAGGCAAACTCACTGCACTTGTTGTCTGAGAGCATTTCACTGGGAATCTGGCTTGGGGGGTTTGTCAGTCTCTCTACAGTAGCAAAAAGAGTGCGTGTGTTGTTTAAATTACTGTTTATAATATTTGAGAAGAAAGTCTGTCTAGCTTTGCCTAGTTCCATATTAAAAGCATGGATGCAGTCTTTGTAGATGTTATAATGGACTACAAGTTTTGTCTTCCGCCATATGCGCTCTACTTTTCTGCATTGTCTTTTCATATTTTGCACTGCTGTTGAGTTTCTCCAAGGTGCTTTTTGTCTGCCACTCTTCTTCCTGACTTTAACAGGAGCAATATCATCAATTACACTTTTAACTTTTGAGTTAAAGGAATCAAGGAGAAAATCAACAGAGTCTGCAGATATGCTTGGTGTTAAGGATATAGCCTTCATAAATAGTACACTAGTGTTCTCATTTAAGCATCTCTTCTTGACAGACACAGATCTAACTTCAGTGGCAGGAGAGATCAATATATCAAAGAAAATACAGAAATGATCAGACAGTGCTACATCCTTAATAACAATCGATGAAATGTTTAGACCCTTACTGATGAGTAAATCTAGAGTGTGTCCACGATTGTGTGTGGGTCCATGAACATGCTGAGTCAGATCAAAAGTTTTTAAAACAGTATTGATTTCTTTTGCCATATTGGTTTCTGCATTATCTATGTGGATGTTTAAATCTCCAGCAATGGCAAAACAGTCAAACTCTGATGTAATTGTTGATAACAGTTCTGTAAAGTCCTCAGCAAAGGCTGGAGAGTATTTTGGAGGCCTGTAAATAATGATAAGTAAAATGCGTGGAGCACCTTTTAACACAATACCCAGATATTCGAAAGACAAGTAATTCCCAAATGATATTTGCTTACATTGATAGATATCTTTAAAAAGAGCAGCTAGACCCCCACCTCTCTTAACAGCTCTGCAGACACTCATAAAAGTAAAGTTCGGGGGGGCTGCTTCATTGAGGATTGTTGCACTGCAGCTGTCTTCTAGCCAGGTTTCATTTAGAAGCATAAAATCCAGGTTGTTTGTGGTTATTAAGTCGTTGACTAGAAGTGATTTATTTTTAAGTGAGCGAATGTTAAGGAGTGCTAACTTAACAGACTTACTTTTCCCCACAGCAATATTAGTTTGACGTGTAAGAGGCACTTTGTTGATACTGACTTCATTTGATTGGCAACTTACTTTAGTGTCTTATTATTATTACTGAATTTATTGATTAAATGCAAGAATTTGACATAAAATATGATGCATACATTTGAAAAATTGCCCTTTTAAAGAAATCAATTTAAGCTGAAAAATATCATGCATTAATGAAAAAGTTATTTTATAATATTAAATTATAAGCTAACTATATGAATATGAAAAGCATCAGGAATCAGCTGTCCTAAAACAGCACAAAAATGAACATGGTCTAACATTTTTTTTTAAATTATTAATATATAATTTTCCATACCGAACACCCCTAATCTGAAAGCATCAAATCAGCTAAAATATTTAATAAATCAAATGCACAAGTCTTCATCTGACCCATATCTGGATTGTGGTTCTGCGGTGACCTTTGACCTGCGAGACCAGAGGATTTACAGTGTCTAATTCTCACATGACAAACTCTTCTGCACAAACACTGACAGCATTATTAATGTGCTTTTCTAGTAACTCTTTCATAAGATCCAGGTGGAAAAACGATTCATTTACCCTGTTTATTTTTGTCTAACATTATGAGCAATAATAAATCATCTGAGCGATCAAACGTGTCGTGTTCAGACCTGACAGTGGCTCAGTCTCTCTAACACACACTCCACCTGAACACACACTCCGCCTGAACACACTAACACACACTCCGCCTGAACACACTAACACACACTCCGCCTGAACACACTAACACACACTCCGCCTGAACACACACTCCACCTGAACACACTAACACACACTCCACCTGAGCACACTAACACACACTCCACCTGAACACACTAACACACACTCCACCTAAACACACTAACACACACTCCACCTGAACACACACTCCACCTGAACACACACTCCACCTGAACACACACTCCACCTGAACACACACTCCGCCTGAACACACTAACACACACTCCACCTGAACACACTAACACACACTCCACCTGAGCACACTAACACACACTCCGCCTGAACACACTAACACACACTCCACCTAAACACACTAACACACACTCCACCTGAACACACACTCCGCCTGAACACACTAACACACACTCCACCTGAACACACTAACACACACTCCGCCTGAACACACTAACACACACTCCACCTGAACACACACTCCACCTGAACACACTAACACACACTCCACCTGAGCACACTAACACACACTCCACCTGAACACACTAACACACACTCCACCTGAACACACTAACACACACTCCGCCTGAACACACTAACACACACTCCGCCTGAACACACTAACACACACTCCGCCTGAACACACTAACACACACTCCACCTGAACACACACTCCACCTGAACACACTAACACACACTCCACCTGAGCACACTAACACACACTCCACCTGAACACACTAACACACACTCCGCCTGAACACACTAACACACACTCCGCCTGAACACACTAACACACACTCCGCCTGAACACACTAACACACACTCCGCCTGAACACACTAACACACATTCCGCCTGAGCACACTAACACACACTCCACCTGAACACACTAACACACACTCTGCCTGAACACAATAACACACACTCCGCCTGAACACACTAACACACACTCCGCCTGAACACACTAACACACACTCCACCTGAACACACTAACACACACTCTGCCTGAACACAATAACACACACTCCGCCTGAACACACTAACACACACTCCGCCTGAACACACTAACACACACTCCGCCTGAACACACTAACACACATTCCGCCTGAACACACTAACACACACTCCGCCTGAACACACTAATACACACTCCACCTGAACACTAACACACACTCCACCTGAACACACTAACACACACTCCGCCTGAACACACTAACACACACTCCACCTGAACACACTAACACACACTCCACCTGAACACACTAACACACACACTAACACACACTCCGCCTGAACACAAGTGTGCTTTAACAGTTCATCACACTAAGCTTAGCATAGAGTTAAAGAGAGCTGAACACAACATAACAAACACACACTGATCAATGTTCCACAATGAGAACAAGGAAAAACAGAGGGGCGGCTTCTGTATACACACCCTTTAGCATTTTTAGCATATATACACCCATCCAATTAGCATTTTTACATTTTTCAATCTGTAGAGCCACAACAAAAAATGTAAAGTACTAAAAAGTACATAAAATAAAATAGTGCAAGAAAATAAAATAAAGAAAATAAAAAGATCAGAAAATAAAATAAAATAAACAAAATAAAATAAAAAGTACTGAAAAAAAAAATTTCAGAAAATAAAATAGAAAGTACATAAAATAAAAAGTGTAAAAAAATAAAATAAAAAGTAGAGAAAATAAAACAAAATAAAAAGATCAGTATCAAAACAAAAATAACTACATTTAAGAAATCTTTTAATATTTAACATAAAATAAATGTACAGTAATCACTATTATCCAATGACAAAAAAAAAAATAGAATAAATCACAAAAATGTAGATTTTCAGATGAAAAGCCATGATTAATATGAGCATTACCATTCACTAAATGTGTTGAGATTTAGTGACATCTAAAGGTCAAGAGGAAAGTTGGCATCTCTCAACTATAAATCACGTTGGATGAAAACATCTGCGCACTGACTGACAGTGAGACTGTAAACCGGTGTAAACTCTGCTGCATGAGCGCATGTCGTCCTGAGAGAAACAGAACGGGGTTTGGACTCTCGACTGATGTTTGGAGTGAAACCGGACCGGGACGGAGAGAAGAACAAAAGCATGTGACCCTTGTGCTGTTCCACACCATGTTTAGACACACACACACACACACACACACAGTGTGTTTCACGCATGCAGCTGCTGCGATCGGTCATGTGAGTGTGTGCCAGTGTCACCGTAACTATTATTACTGCAGTCACCTTCTCACACACACACACACACCGCCCGCTGATATTTCCCTACAACCATCTCAAGTCACATCCACACACAAACAACATCTCATTATCTTTTCTGACCAGAACACTCTCGCCTTCTGTCATTGGTCAGTCAAGCAGAAACACCTTAAACCCACGCTATTGGTTAATATCGGATGAGTTTGGATCAAACTATCCAATCAATCATAGAGTCAATGCGTTTCCCTCTTCAAGAAATTAACCAAAATAATGGTTTATTCATAAACCGTGTTGGCGGAGGCTATTTACACTAACTCCGCCCACTGACGTCTGATTGGTCCAGACAAAATCCGGGAAGAATCTGGATTGTTAACAGCACTAATAGTGTGGAAGTGACGCACGTGGCAGAAAGTTTTGATGCAGTTCGAATCCGCCATTTGCCGAACTCACTCTATTCCCTTTCCCCAACACATATCAGATCAGAAAGGCATTCATTTTCAATAAAAATGAAGGAAATATTCGAAAAGTGTAAATAAAGTGTCTTGGGATAGGTTTAGGAAGGGCTTTATTGTCCCAATAAGACAGCATCCATTTAATAATTTTGATAAATATAATCATTTACACCCTGGGCCCTATTTTAACGATCTGAAACGCAAGTATCAAGCGCGAAACATAAGTAACTTTGTGGGCGGGTCTCGGGCGCTGTTGCTATTACACCGGCGGGATAAATGACTCTTGCGCTCGACGCTAATCTAAAATGTGTTGGTCTGAAGTCGCTTCATTACTCATAGGTGTGGTTTGGGCGTAACGTGAAATAAACCAATCAGAGCGTCTTCTCATATTCCCTTTAAAGGGTCACGACACCCCCCTCTTTCAGCTCAAGTCTAGCTCACAATCTTTTTGAAAAATGCAACTTAATTGGGCGTGGTGGCTGTGAGAAGAAGGGAGGGGAGAGGGTGTGGTATGGCACTGCAGGGGAGAGGGGAGAGGGGAGGGGGGGAAACTGTCATCGACTGTCACTAAAAATCAGTGGTAAAACGTGAGGAAATGCTCGATTTTTTTATAGCTGGCAAAGTTATAGTCTAATGAAATACACTGACACCTTTTAATTGTATTTAAAACATATAAATGCACATGTATATGTATAATTATGTCATTATAAAATATATATTTGTTTATATACACACTATAAATGCATATATTTGAAAATAAAATAAAAAATTCTCTTAAAAAAAAAAAGAAGTTCAGTAGCCTACATAGCCTAGATCTACGCACCCCCTAAACCCACATAATAAAGATGGACAGTGACATAGAAATTTGCACAAATTAAGCATACGTTCCATACAATTGAGGTTTATCGAAATATCTACATTTTAATAACGAGTGATTTAACAGAAGGCAAGTAAAACGGTCAGGGTTACATTTTAGACACACATGCACACACACACCTCTGAAGCGATAGAAAAGTCCTCGGGACCGCATCACTCGCAAGACGAAACCTTCATTGGTGTAACGTTACAAGGCCGAAGTCCACCATTCTCCCGTTGAATGATTGCTACACACACATAGTTTAGATGTGTCCGTGGTTGATGGCCAACCAGCCGCCCGCAGTCAGAGTCCAGCCCGGGCAGCATCGCGGGGAAAGATGCACTGGAACTTTTGCACCACGAAAACAAACGCGCGTCCCATCATTACCTCTCTCATACGCGATATCATAGTTTGACATGTCTGTCATTGGAAAGTTCCACGTGGTGTCATGAATAATTAAGAGCAAGTGTCTTCTCATTGGATAAAAAACTCAGTCTCATTAATAATTATGAGACACCGATGAGTCATCAAAGTACTATAGTGCTCTGCCACGCCACAGCCTGTGACGTTGACACAATGAAGAATTTAAATGAAATGGTGTTCAACACACATACCTCTGTTAAAATCTCAGAAATTTTGGTTTAGGGTTTCATGACCCTTTAAGAGCAGGCGCGCTTGTTCCATGGCGGATTGCTATTATAACGGCGGATTTGCCAGGAACGGTTCACAGCCGAGGAGACCGACGTTCCCGTCAGGGCCGTAAAACACAGAGAAGTGACATTAGGGATGGAGAAACACACCCAAATAAGCTTCGGTTAAACAGGCGTATGATAATTTGGGTAAATGTGTAAGCTAGATTTATGCCTATTTTTTCACATCTTCATGGACTCCACAATGATTTCCCTCATGTGGAATATTTTTCCTTGCAATTATGTATGGTTTGCAAAAATGTGAACTGCTGCATCTGTGTGTAGATGAGATAAGCAAAGTGTTTGTGCGTTGTGCTCACGGTACATTATGGCCAAGCATGCTTTAAAATAGCATCTGAATAACGCGCCACTGACTTTAGACTCGGTTTCTCCTGGTCTGTGGCGGAATTGTTTTCTAAACCTGCAAAATAGCACCAGGGAACGTTTGCGCCGGAACACGCCTCCTCTTTTCGCTGAACCGCCCCCGGGAGCGCAAGTTCATTCCCTAATTTACCAACGTGCGTCTGTGGAGGGAAAAGTCCGCTGTGCGTCGGGTGCAAAATAGGAATGAAACGTGTCGGTGTACAAAGTCAATTGCGCTGGGTGCAAGATAGGGCCCCCTATGTTATTATTCCATACTGTTTAATGCACAACAACACTGAGGTGCAAATAGTTTCTGCATCTATTTAAGTATAAATAGAATCTAACTACTATTTACACTTATTGCAAAGAAAATACCGCTATTTTTACATGGTGTAAATAGAATATATCGCAAAGAAAATCCAGCTAAATCATGTTTTTTCAAAAGAATCCTGATTTTTTTTTTTTACATAACTGTTTTCAACACTGATAATAATAATCATAAATGTTTATTGAACATCAAATCATCATATTCAAATGATTTCTGAAGGATCATGTGACACTGAAGACTGGAGTAATGATGCTGAAAATTCAGCTTTGATCACAGGAATAAATTACACTTTACTGTATATTCACATAGAAAACAGCAGTTTTACATTGGAATAATATTTCACAATATTACTGTTTTTTTGTATTTTTAAGAGACTTCTATTAAAAACATAAAAAATCTTACCGATACTGAATGGCAGCGTATGTAGATAGTACACACACACACACACACATATACATAAGTCACTCTGGACAAAAGCATCTGCTCGATGCATAAATGTAAACACATTCAGTTAAAAAGTTGAATGAATATATTTCATTCCATTCAAAATAATTACTTTCATTTTATGGGCATTTTATGAGATTTCCCAGAAAGCCTTCAACATGGAGCCGAACAAGACGAGCGGTCACGAGATCTTTACGATCAAGGCAGTTTGGGTTTGACTACGGAAATATTTCAGTTGCATTTAATTCTTTTTTTAATTGCAAATTAAAATTCAACCTCCAGTTGTGGCCAATTTAACTCAAACTCTCGCACTGAAAGGAGACGATTCTTGACTTTATGAATGTCGTTCAAGGCCGAAATGAAGTCGGATTCAGCGCATCCCACTCTTTACGTCCACATTCATCCGGATATATTTGAAAACGCCGTTTTCTTTTAAAAGCGCTCTCCGTCCACACTGGCGTTTTCAGGCGTTTCAGTGTGGATGAGAATCTTCTGGAAAACGCCTGAAAACACTAAATTCCCCTTTACAGCGCATGTGTAAACCCTCACACACACTCACTGAGATGATTCAGGCGGAAAATTAGATAATAAAGTTATCGCGCAATTCTTCTGTCAGGATTTTTTTATTTAGCAGAATATCTCAGCATTCACTGATCGTCCAGGTCGCTCTCACTCATCATTATGTGTCTGGTGTAAAACGCAACCGCTCTCATGTTTTACCGCAGGACAGCAAAGGTGAGTAAATTCTGTCAGATCTCAGGACTGTGATATAAAGAGTGTGTGAAGTAACATTAGCAACTGTGTGAAAGTGAATATCATGAATCACAGTATAAATTGGTACAGAGTATCTATTGGTACAATATGCGTCACATGACTAAACTTCAGTTTTCTCAGTCCACACTAAACAGCATTTTCAAATTTATCCACTTTGGAGAGTGTTTTCAAAAAGCTTTGTTTTCATTAATAAAAACGCCGTCTCAGTGTGAGCGGAAGGACAAAACCGAGAGAAAAAGATGCGTTTTCAAGCAAATTTGATGGAAAACAGAGTAAAAACAGACACACTCTGATACTGTGGAATTAGTGTCACTATACACTAATCTGTATCACTATAGATATTAGATATACCCTTTAATCGATCACTCATGTACAATTTTAGCTTAGCAATTTATTACACAGTTTAAATGAATAAATATATGAAGGTAAAGTAGTAGAGTAACAGTTTTTAATTAGTAGTTTGTGTTGTTTATTCGTATGTGTATGTGGTGTTTACCTGTTGTGTTACCTGTATGTTTACCTCGCTGTAAGACAAGTTTCCCTTAGGGGACAATAAACTGAAACTAACTAACTAACTAAAAAGGTAATATAAACACGCTTCAGAATCAATAGATAAAGCTATAAAATGACTACATGTGAGCTTAAATGTTCAATTCTCTCTATACCTTTATCAACTCAACTGTATAAACTAACGTCACAACTTTTACTTGCACTGATATAGCAAGACTTTTTCTTTTAGTTGTCCTCTTTCATAGACGGCTATTTTCTTGTAATATTCTGCAGAAGAGAGAAGTGAATCGCGCTGCTTCTCCAGAAAATCGTCAATGCAAGTGAATGTGAGAAAATAATTATTTTCTGGTCCCGTTTGAATTGTGCCATGAATGTATCATAATGTTGTCTGTGAATTTTTTATATAATTTTTCATGTTACGAGTTTGACAGTATATTGTATGATTCTTTGGATAGCAGTTGTGGAAAAGACATAACGAGAAAGACTACATGTCGCCTATGTGACGTCACCCCATAACACATTTTCCCTCCACTTGTCAAATCACAGTGCTAATGCTGCGATCATCTATGGAGACAGATCGAGATGCCTGTGTGTTTTGTACCCAAATGTCACCATTCAAACCAAATGGGCTGTTCTTTCTTCAGATTCCCGTCTGATGTAAAAACTAGTTGTAGTCCACAAAGTGCTCTCACACAAAGTCTAACCGTATCAAACTTCTACCCGCTAAATTGTAGCATTCTTCACACGAAAAATTATATCAAAAATTCACAGACAAAATATGTTCACATTCATGGCAAAATTCAAACGAGACCAGAAAATAATTATTTTCTCACATTCACTTGCATTGACGATTTTTCAACCTAGAGGTCCAGTGGGGTTAGCGGAAGGGGCGGGACTTACCAGCTCTATAAGGCCTGTGTCCACCAAAGCATTTTTTCACACGGATGGCGTATTTTCAATGGGAGCGCAGCGTTTTTTAAAACGCCGTAAGCGTAACGAGGCGCTGAACTTTTTTTTTTCGCGCTGAAGCGCTCAGCGTTTTTTACAGGTCGCCAAGAGTTGAAGAATGTTCAACTTTGGGTAAAACGCAGCGCTCATCACTGTCACTTTTTACCCAACCGTCCAATCACAGTGGAGGAGGGGCGGGACTAATACCACACCGACCAACCGCCACATTCTGCTTGTACAACGTCAACAGACGACAACAACAAGCAAATAACGGAACAAAATCATTTAAAACAAGAGCCAGAGAAAATACGTTACATTGTATCGACATTTTATATAGAATCAACACAGAAACAAAACATGTGTGAAATGAGATACTAGTAACACTTTCGCGGATGTTCCGTATCATAACAAGCAATGCGTCTCAACTGAAAAAAATGCTGCGCTGCCAAAACGCTCTCAAGCGCCCACAGCTAGGCGTTTAGCAGAGACACGTGACACACCTTTGGCGGACACACGGCCTATAGCCTGAGATCAGCATCATGGTACCAACAAAGCCTGGCTGGATTGGTTTGGTTTTGTAAACTCGAAACTAATCCTGTAACCCTGAGTTTGTTCAACTAGCATCATGGTACAGGCCCGAGGACAGAACACTC
>NC_139987.1:27553564-27558564 GCF_963993115.1 Abramis brama | reverse complement strand
ATGCTCTCCTGCACAGGTGGAGATCAATGCATGTACAGAAGCACAAGTCAACATGACACTAGTGTTCGCTACACATTCACTTTTATAATGTGACAGATTTCTGAGTAAAACTGAGTGCAAAGGCATTTTAATCTTTGTTTATGTGAACAGTGTCTTCTGCTCAGCAAGGCTGCGTTTATTTTAAATATACAGTAAAAGTAGTGAAATATTATTCCAGTGTAAAGTAAGTGTTCTCTATGTGAATATCTAGTAAAGTGTAATTTATTCCTGTGATCAAAGCTGAATTTTCAGCATCATTACTCCAGTCTTCAGTGTCACATGATCCTTCAGAAATCACTCTAATATGATGATTTGATGCTCAAGAAACATTTATGATTATTATCAGTGTTAAAAACAGTTATGCTGCTTCATATTTGAGTGGAAAAAATTATACTGTGCTCAGCAGAACATCTTCTATGTTCACCATTTTAGGTGATTTGGATGTAATATTAATAAAAAAATATTGCTTATAATCAGACTTATTTCATTAAGATCAATACAAATAGTTTAGTGCAATTAAAAAGTTCTATTTCTATTCATTTTATGTATTTATTTATTTTTATTTAAAAAGAGACAAAGAACATTAATTAACACTCAAAAGTCCCTGTGCTGGTGATATTTATTCTCAGATTAATGTGGAAACTGTCATACGCCACAGTTCAAAGGTCAAAGAAAGATGTTTAAAAATTAAAAATAACTTTCATTCATCAAGGATGCATTAATGATCAAAAGTGACAGTAAAGATATTTATAACGTTACAATGAATGCATGTACAAAAGCACAGGGCAATCTGGTAATTATGATAATATGATAATAAGACTGAATGCAATTACAGATTGAAAGATAGAAAAAGTTGACTTGTGAATATGAATCATCCAGAGTAAAACCAGGAATGTGTATGAAAATAAACACGGTTCATGATGATTTCATTGTGACTTCAGTAACTTGAAAAAAACAATCCAGTTTCCTAATCGAGTTGTCGAATAAACCTGGCATTGTATGTTATGAATATTGTTGCCACGGTTACAAATTGCTTTTGTTGCTTTAAAAGTGTTTGCTAAATGCATAAATATAAACGTAACAAAACCATAATCAATACAAACACACAACGACCGACATGCATGAAGCTTGGTGAAGTTCACTGTAAGTGTGTGTCGGGCAGCAGCTGAAGCAGTAAATCCTGGAGAACACACACCAGCTGCGGGATATTTCTGACACACACGGGTTTCAATTATTTTAGGTGAGGGCGAGTGTGTGTGTGAGTGTTTGTGTTAGTGTGTGTGTCAGTGTGTGAGTGTTTGTTCATCTGTATTTGTGTGAGTGAGAGTGTGTGTGTGTTTGTGCCTGTGTGTTTGAGTGTGGGTGAGTGTGTGTGTGTGTGTGTGCGTGCGTGCGTGCGTGCGTGTGTGTGTGTGTGTGTGTGCGTGAATGTGTGAGAGTGTGTGAGTGTATGTGTGCGAGTGCTTGTGTGAGTGTATGTGTGCGTGAGTGTGTGTGCGTGAGTGTGTGTCTGTCTCTGTGTGTGTGTGTGTGTGTGTGTGTCTGTGTGAGTGTGCGCGTGTCTGTGTGTGTGTGTGTGTGCCTGTGCGTGAGTGTGTGTCTGGCTGTGTGTGTGTGTGTCTGTCTGTGTGTGTGTGTGTGTGTGTGTGTGTGTGTGTGTGTGTGTGTGTGTGTGTGCGTGTGTGTGTGTGGGCTGTGAGAGTGGAATTGATTTTACAGTCTGACGCTCAACTGCGTGTTTAACAAGTGTTTGACAGTAGATCACTTCTCCACGTCTCAGACTTCGCTAAATGCCTCACTGACAAGCAAAAACCCAGAAGCAGCGACACACACACGTCAAGCTCTTCTCACACACACACACACACACACACACACACACACACACACACACGTCAAGCTCTGCAGCTTCATCACTAAACTTTATACACGTTAAAGCACAATGAACTACGACATGTTGTTAAAAGTTAATTTGTCACCACATCTGACAGCTGATCAGAAACTTTTCAGTTACCAAAAAAAAACAAAAAACACAAAAACATTTTAACAAAAATCTTAGACATGTTTTGCATAGCTAGCCATGCATATTTTAAATATGAGCTGAAATGGAGTCTGAATGTCAATTTTACACATTAATAAAAGTTTATGAATCATCCACATTAAATATTCAACATGAAGTTGATGTGCTGGTGTGTGGCAAACTTCCTAAAACTATTTCAAACAGCATTTTTATTATTCTTTTAATCATTATGATTCATGATTATTCATCATATTTATGGACAGACTTTTAAAAGTTGATTTGTCACGGCAGAGATTTGACAGCTGATCAGAAACTGCACGCATAAACATTTCAACCGAAAACGACACATGAAATAGACCCTGAAAGTCAATTTTACATTTTAACAAATCCTTATAAAGACAAAAATCTTCTTAAAATGAATCGTTCACAATTCGTTAAGAGTCCTGACATGAATTTGAAACTCCCTAAAACCGTAATTTTCTGATTCTTTCATAATTATTATTCATGAATACTCCTATTAATTGACACACAACTTGTTTGTATCTTTACATGTTCATCTGTCACCGCAGGAGCATTCCTAAAACACACACACACACACACACACACACACAGTCAAACCAAAACTTATCCAGACACCTTCAACATTTCTCACATTATCACAGTTTATTCGCTATAGTTTAGAAAATGGTAATGAAATATGAGCAGAACTCAGTTGATATTTGACTGGTTTTGTCCGTCCTTCTGTTAGACTGTCTCACACATGAATTATGTTGAATATCTGTCAGCTGTTAAATTTAACTACACAATTAGATAATACCAGTTTAGCTCAACCAATCACCAAGCAATGCTTCAGAATGTATTTTATATAGTTCTCCCCGGTGTGTATCTGGCACTGCATTTCTGGCGCCCGTCCGACAAATATTCTTTTTTTCCCAGGTTTTTTTATTGATTATAAACCCAAATAAGAGTTTAAACAGTGACAAAAAGCATAGATAAACACATTGTGTACCAATATTAATACACAACAACAACAAAAACTGAAAAAAAACCCATCTTTAACAAACAAACCACAATCAAAATAAAACGTAAAGCTGTTTATGACATTTGTAAAACAACCATCAGAAAAACCAAATCTTCCTCCTTACCCATCAGGCCCAACTGTCCAAAATAGGACTGGTTAAGAAATGACTCTTTAATATACTGAAAGAGTGCACTCCACAACTGCCACAACTTATCTGAACACTTCTCGAGGGAAAATCTTTTCTAACTTAATAAAATAGAGAACATCTGATGGCCAACGAGAATGTGAAGGGGGTATTCCGACAAATGTGACGCTGGACCACAAAACCAGTCACATGGGTCAATTTTTTTAAATGTTGCAGATAAATAAGCTGATTAAATAAGCTTTCCATTGATGTATGGTTTGTTAGGATAGGACAATATTTGGTCGAGATACAACTATTGAAAATCTGGAATCCGAGGATGCAAAAAAAATCGAAACATTGAGAAAATCTCCTTTAAAGTTGTGCATTTATGTTGGCGATTGTGCTGCATTCACTCACAAAAATACATGTTTTATATATTTACGGTAGAAAATTTACAAAATATCTTCATGGAACATGATCTTTACTTAATATCCTAATGATTTTTGACCTAAAAGAAAAAATGATAATTTTGACCCATGCAGTGTATTGTTGGCTATTGCCACAGATATACCCGTGCGACTCGAGACTGGTTCTGTGATCCAGGGTCACACATATTCTAAACATGAAACATGTCGTGCCTCGAAAGGTGTGTCAGTCCCGGACCAATGGTTAACAACAGATCACAGAAAACACAGAGACTCACCCTGAGCGTACGAGTGCATCATTCCCAGCAGAACCAGCAGTGGCGTCCAGCGTCTCCCAGTCCCAACCTGTCGCTCCATCCCAGCCCGTGCGACCAGGGCATGGAAACACACACTCACACACACTCCTCCCTCCACAGTTACTCCACACTGACGGTCGGCCTGCGACGCACAGAGAGAAAGAGGGTGTTACTCTCTCGCTGCGTTTGGGACGGCCCCTTCACTCCGGACACCTTGTGGAGAGACAATAAAAGCAGAAGTTGATCTCGACCGGGACCCTCCTCAAACACACACACACACACACACACACAGGAGAGAGGGAGGGCTGATGAAAGGAGGTCGACCCCCAAAAACAGCCCCCAGCGCTCGGCGGGTCACGTGACCACAGCGCATTAACTCCTACAGCAACAGTTTATTAGCTAGAATTCACTTCAGGAAAATAATCGCCTGTGCAAAACTCTCTGACATTAATGATAGGGTGTTAGCGCGTTCTGAGAAGATGCTAACTTAAACCAAGATTTTTTAATTACATTTTCTCCAGACATATAAAAAGGTACTCCAAAATTTACAAATGAGACAAGGTGTCTGAATAAAACAGAAAAGCAACATTTTTTTTCTCCTGCATTTACTAGTATGTTTTCTGTACGGTGTGGAAACTGAAGCCTAATACTTGAGGTTTGATCACATCATTATGAGCTCTAGCACTAGTGATGACTGAATTTAAGGAAGCTGCTGCAACAGTTTATTGGCTAGAATTCATTTCATGAGAATAATTGCCTATGCAAAAACACTCTGACATCCTGATAAATTACTCTCCTCCACGTCATCCAAGATGTTCATGTCTTTCTTTCTTCAGTTGAAAAGAAATGAAGGTTTTTGAGGAAAACATTCCAGGGTGTTTCTCCATATAGTGTCTTCAATGGGGTCCAACGGGTCGAAGGTCCAGATGTGAGTTTCAGTGCAGCTTCAAAGTCTCGACACGATCCAGCCGAGGAATAAGAGTCTCATCTAGACAAACCAGCCGACATTTTAGAACAAAAGACACATTTATATACTTACTATAACCACAAATGCTCATCTTGCACTAGCTGTGATGCG
>NC_139987.1:27421064-27548564 GCF_963993115.1 Abramis brama | reverse complement strand
AGAAACATTTCTCATTATTATCAATGTTGAAAACAATTCATATTTTTGTGGAAACCTTGATACATTTTATTTTTCAGAATTGAATAGAGAAATAGAGAAAGTCCAGCATTTCTTGGAATTGTCTTTACCGTCACTTTTCATAATTTTAACGCATCCGAGCCAAACAAAATGACTAATTTCTTTCAAAACAAAACTTTTGTTGGTAGTGTACATACAGTACATGCAAAGATCTCCTGAAGTCAAATGCCTTGATCCACATATTTAAATGGCATTATATGGTTCAGAAGTCTGAATAATAAAGTAAATGACATTATTTTTGAGTGCACTATCCATTTATGTGGTTTTATTGCTGTTAAATTCCTCTATATTATATTCCATATCCCCCCACAGCTGTATGCCATATTGTTGCAATAACATGCACAAGACACTTTAAAGCTATTTTATGGTTTTAACTTATTGTTTTTATGTGTGTTGGTATATGTGGGTAATATGGATGAATAGTTTGTTTTCTATGAGAGATATCAAATTTCGTTGTGTACCATGCAATGACAATAAAGTTAAAACTAAAACTAAAATTAACCAACAACAAACACACTAAAGGTCCAGTTAACATTTCCTTGCATGAGAAAAAGCCAGCGGTGTGGATTTACGGCCAGACGTCTCTGTCGCTCACACACTGCTGGAAAATCTCTGAGACAACCGCAAAATTCACAACTCAAGTGAAGAACAAAGAGCGCGGGCACCGGCGGTGGCGAAGGCACGGACTCTTGAATTACAAAAGCCGAGGGAATGACCCCTGCCACTGTGAAATTTCAACAGGGGATTTTCTGTCGCTCGTTCTGAGAGGCCGTCGAGAGTTCAGTCACGGGATCTGGGAGAGACATTCCTCTTCCTACGAGTCGACAGGTGGAAAACCCAATCGGATCGCGATCCATCAGACCATCGGCATCTGCGGATCATCCTTCAGCTCTCAACACCAGACACAACAATGCCAACATCTGGTTATCTGAATCCTGACGCTTTAAACACTACTTTAAGGTTAACTAGGTAAAAGATAGATCTCACCATAGAATTTCACAGTTGTTTGATTACATTAAGAATTGCAAGTTTTCTGAAATGTTATGTTTGAATATGCAAATGAGGCATTATGTAATTAAAAATGCACTCAAAATTATTGTTTTATTTTGTTGACATATTGGAGTTAAAAGTTTTACAGAGGGGAGTGGATCACTGAGATCCGATTATAGATTCTATTAATATTTAGAATTCATTTTTATTTGTATATTATTTTTTTGTTTTAATCTCAATTACAGTTAAAGTACTGTTGTTTGTTTATATATATATATATATATATATATATATATATATATATATATATATATATAAAATATAAACACACACACACACATACACACACACATATACATACATACATACACACACACACACACACACACACTCACACACATATACATATATATATGTGTGTGTGTGTGTGTGTGTGTGTATGCGTGTTTATATTTTATTTAATTTCATTAACATTTATTTTATTTCATGCAATAAACACTGTTATTTATGGCTTTAGTTTTAGTTTCAGCAAACTATAATAACCCTGTTTTGGATATATCTTATATATCACTCCATAAATCAGTAAACAGACAGAAAAAAATACCTACAAAAATTACATAAAATACTATATAAATCAGGAGAATTACACTATATGAACGAACCCCTCAGTAAAAATCTTCAGAATAGGAAGAAAAAAACCTGTAAATGTTGGTGTATATAAGTGATACTGAAATGGAGAAAATACTCTTTAAAGATATGCATTGTCATTGAAATCTACAGATAAAGTGCAATAAAATAAACACTTAAAGTGTAGTTTGGATGTTTTCCTCAACTAGTCTGAAACAACACAGTATGAGATGCCAAACCTCAAAATTGACCAGTGCATGAAAAAACAATGTACGTTTTGCCTTAAACCCAAACTCTAAAGCATTTCAGCTTCCCTCACTAAAGACAGACCCTGAGCGTTTAATTGTTCTAATTCCTGAGAGCTTCTCCAGGCTTCATGTTGTCCTGCTTTCAAGCTCCCAGCATCCCAACCGTGAGCCATTGGTGAGCGAGAGAAAGATGATCCTCATGAATATGCAAATCCAGCACAATGCACCATCACGAAGAATGAGAATGAGTGAGGCTTTGAAGTCACTCACCGGGAATGCTGGGTAAGCAAAACAAAACTCCTCAAGAGGACTAAGAAAGCGTCACAGCAAGAATCATGCGGGGGACGCTGGGTAAAGAGGCATAATCACTCTTCTAGAAAGAGCTTTTTAGAGCATTTTAAAACCCGCTGATGCCAATGTGCCACAGCAAGGGGTTTAACAAAAGGGCAAAACTATTTGGAGGAAGTTTAGAAGAGAAAAACAATGTGGGAATTGATTCATTACAGCAACGGCTGACTTCTATTTCTTCAAACTTCTACGCATATTTTTATGCATCATAACAGTGCAAGATTTTCTAAAACAGACATATAACAGCTAAAGGACAATATCTGAGTATTATACTTTTTTACACAATGAAACTGTGAATGTTCACTCGTGCTTTATGACTGATATTTGCACACTTGTACTACCATTAAAAATGTATGTTGGTATTTTTACAAATCTTTTGAAAGAATGAATACTTTCTTTCGGTAAGGACATATTAAATTGATCAAAAGTGACAGTAAAGACATGCATAATGTTTCTTCTTTTGAAATGTCTTATTTACAGTACAACTGTTTTCAACATTGCTAATCATAAATGTTTCTTGAGCATTAAATCAGCACATTATAATAATTTCTGAAGGATCATGTGACACTGAATTGAATTAAATTAATAAATGTTTAGCTAACTGTGATTTTGCATATGTACATTTCTGAAATACATAATACATGTTTCCTCTGATAACAGATCACTCTAAATTGTAATGTGGACTCATGCATTTTCTGTAAAGCTGCTTTGAAATGATGTGTATTGTGAAAAGCGCTACACAAATAAATGTCAATTGAATTGAACTGAAGACTGGAGTAATGATGCTGAAAATTCAGCTTTGATCACAGGAATAAATTACACTTTACTATATATTCACATAGAAAACAGCTGATTTACATTATAATAATATTTCACTATTTTTACTGTATTTTTGATCAAATAAATGCAGCCTTGGTGAGCAGAACAGACTTCTTTCCACAACATTACAACATCTTGCCGACCCCAAACTTAGTGTATAAGTATAAGAAATAGGCTTTTCTGGTGTGTAAAACACCAAGAAAGGATTCTGCAGACGCCATGACGTTATCACGGCCATTTTACTAAAGCAAACACGGCTCATAACAAGAAATGGCACAGATGCATTTGGGCTGTGTATGTGTATGTGTGTGTGTGTGTGTGTGTGTGTGTGTGTGTGTGTATGTGTGTGTGTGTGTGTGTGTGAGTGTGTGTATGCTTAGCTGTGTTTGGGTTCTTACACACACAGGCTACTGGTTAATTAGCAGGTAAATATCTGAGCTTGTAATCCAAGGTTCAAACTGAAGAACTAAGTAAGTAACTCAGACTCATTCCAGGAGAAGTGGAAGTGAATCCCACAGATGTGACGTCTAAGTGTGTTATGACTGTGTGTTTTCACTGCAGGAGCTCTAGAGTTTCTGTGCTTCACTAAGTAGTGCACTTGTGTAAATGACATCAGCTCGTGTTAGTGTGAGCACTAATGAGAAAACTCAATATCTGAGAAACAGATTCTGAAACATCAGCTACTGCCTCTGTATGAAAACCATAAACCTCTATTTCATCTAATATAAGTTAATTATAAGAACCTTAGACATTAAAGGGGTGGTTGATTATGATTTTACTCTTCTAACTGTAGTTAGTGTGTAATGTTGCTGTTTGAGCTTAAACAACATCTGCAAAGTTACAACGCTCAAAGTTCAAAGCAAAGGGAGATATTTGCTTTTACAGAAATCGCTTTTTAAGGACTACAACAAACGGCTGGTAGAGACTACACCACATTCCTCCCGGGTTAGTGACATCACAAACCCTTAAATTTACATAAACCCCGCCCCCTGAACACGATTTATAGATTATCAAGACAGAATATGCTAATCAATGACTAGAAGATAACTACACATAAGCTGCATAAATTAATCAACTAACCATTCAGAAATGTCCTGTTGCTTCTACATGTTGTCACTTCTTCTTGAGTCTCTCCATCATTGTCTGACTCCGGTTTGAACATAAACACTGACATATTCAGAGCATGTGTGTGTGAGGTTAAAGGACACGAGCTGTTGAAGCTCCGCCCCCTGTGCCGGGAGCAGCAGCTCATTTGCATTTAAAGGAACAGACACAAAACTGCGTTTTTGCTCACCCTCAAAAAGTGACATTTTTAACATGCTATATAAAAATATCTGTGGGGTATTTTGAGCTAAAACTTCACACACACACTCTGGGGACATCAGAGACTTACTTTACATCTTGTGAAAAGGGCATTACACCACCCCTTTAATATATTACTAATGTACAGTAGAATGTACTTCTCAGAGTAATAATAAGTTTATTAAAAAGTGTATTTAAGGAATATTACACAATTTTCATCAATGTTCTAAAACTCTGTTCGCCAAAAAAACAAGGAGAAAGGAATTGTTCATATTTCATTTGATTAAATAAATCCTAACATTTTTTATGCATTAATTTGATTATCTCCATTTTTTGATAATAAATGTGTATTAAATCATAAAACACACAATCCAGAAATATTAAAACACAGACAAGACAGAGTTTTTTGGAAAATAAAACACAATTCATAGGGCGATATTGTTAAAATTCTAATAAATTATTAAATTGTTAAAGTTGTATAAATTCAATTGATTAGATTTCCTTTTTGATTATTCAACTTGAATAAACCATTAAAACAGAAAACAAAAAACATACTCAGAATTTTGGAAAAAAATTAAATGAAATTTAAAATGAAAAATTAAACAGATTTCAAAGGGCCCTAATTATATTCAAGTGAAGAATTTTTTTTTAAAGTATGATGGAGAAAATGAAGCCTTTAGTTCATCTAAGACAGATTCATGTTTGTGTTCATCTCATCCTGATCAGATATTTGTGTGTAAAGCGGTTAAATCTGCTGCACCTGTGGACGAGCGGCCGGTTTCACACACATTTGTCCATTGTGTCGGAGACGCGTTGTGATTTTCCACCATCAAGGCCAAAAACAGCACCAGTTTCTAACGAGATGGCTGTTGCCAAATCATCAGTTTATTCAAAGAGATTATACACATTAGACAACACACTCTAAATTCAGATTGGATGAGCTAAAACAATTGCTCATTCTGATTATTAATTTAACAAATTGACCATATTGCAGTTGTTTACACTTTATAAAAGCAAAAAGCCACGACAGGCCGTGATTTTACCCCAGTTAATGTCTAAAAACACCCCTTAAACGTGGTAAAAACACAGCCTTAAATGGCTTGCTTTCTGTGCGTCCTGATTCAGTAACAGGACAAACACACTTTTATGTGAGTTTTATAAAGAGTAGCGTCTGACACCTCCACACACCACAGCTCAACACTTCCCTCTTTATCCTGCGCTACTGATCATTCTGGCTCCTCTAATATTCACATTAGTCACTGATCAATCATAGTTTCCAGTTACAGATTCATAAACCTTTTCATTTTGGAGTTTGAAGAAAGGTTTTAGTCTTTGTTTCTTGTTGAAATGCTGCTTTTGCTGTGCATGAGAAACATGACACCATTTCTACAGTCTGAATGCAACTACCAATGACCAATCATGAGTCAGTATGCAAATATCACAATGACATCACTGCTGATTTTGAAAGTGATGTAAGTCAAGGGGAATTTTTTTACTTCAATCTTAATTATATGTGTGTATATATATATACACATATATATAGTCACAGGTGTATACAATATATATACCAATGAAAACAGACTGCATATGTATATTTATGCAGATATATGATGTTTTTATTACTCAACAGGAGAGTAAGGTGTTTTATTGAACAGATAATCTGCCATATGAAGCTCACTGTAAAGCATTATCTATTGTGAAGATCATTTAATTATGGTTGTTGTTTTCTTCCGCAAAATGCATGTAGTTTTGTTTATTAAAATAGAATGTAGCTTTAAAATAGAAACTGAAAATATCAAAACAAAAGCAAATTCAAATCATAAATAAATACTTGAATAGTATATTAATTATACTAAAATAACACTGCTGAAGAATAAAAATAACACTAATACTGCTGTATAATTCATAATAATAATATATTATTATAAAAAGTTTATTATTATTATTATTAATGTATTTTGTATTATTATTAATATTTATATGATTATTTTTATTATATACTTTTTATTTTATGTTGTTTATTATAGTTCTCATATTTGTTGAACTGAAAATATACAAATTAAAGCTAATTCAAAATATTAATAAATAATATCTATATATAATTTAATAGTTAATTAATTATACTAAAATAACCCTGCTGAAAAATAAAAATAATACTAATAGACTGTTGGATGAATTTCAGTATTGTCCTCTTTCCAAACTGAAGTGATCCAGTCGCACTAATAAAGCAGATTAAAACTGAACCTGAGACACAGAGAGGCTTTTTATAGGGTTTTTGAGACTGTGTGACGGTTTTAGCTTGTTTTCTGCACACTGACTATCCTGAAAAACAGACACACGCTTGTTTGTGACTCCAGTAAAACAGTATTACAGACAGAATCACTGGAGCACTCGACCGACCAACACCCAGAGCTGCGGGTTAATGGGAATGGGAATTGATGATGGGAAACACAAGCAAAGACTCTATTCTGGACACACCACACAACAAATCAGATTCAGTCGATTACTGATGAATTACTGAAAACATGGCGTTACTGGAACCACAGCATCAACAGAGCAGTTCGTTTGCAGGCATTTATTTGTGCAATAATCCAGTGCTCATTTATTACACTTATACCACAGTTACCGACAACACCAACATTTCAAGACTCTATCTACACAAAGCAAATGCATTTATAATGATATTTGTTATATTCTAATAATAACGCTTTTTATGGTTTTAGTTTTAGTTAACTATAATAACCCTGGTGCAGACATCCACTGTACTGTATGTGCATTACTGTAAATGTGATTTCAGTCAAAGGCCGTTCTGTGATCATCTCCAGCCGTCACAGATGTTGCACATGGATCTTAACATGAACTGAACCCACAGCATTCCTTTAGCATTTACTTCCCATTATTAATGTGCGAAAACACGCGGCCAACCTGCCAAACTCACAGGAGCGTTTAATGAAGGGGTTTTTGGTAAGTGTCTGAGCACAATGGAACCCGAAGGCTCTAATTAAGACAGTCCAACAAAGCCGAACCGACACCAGGGGTCACGACCCCGACCCATAAACCCTCACTGACCCCCACACCTGCCTGATTACATTAGACTCTGTGTATGTGTGTGTATGTGTGTGTGTGTGTGTGTGTGTGTGTTTCAGATGCACAGAGCCTCGGCATCACTCTTACAGTGATCTACTCTACTCTACTCTACTCTACTCTACTCTACTCTACTCTACTCTACTCTACTCTACTCTACTCTACTCTACTCTACTCTACTCTACTCTACTCTATTCCACTCTACTCTACTCTACTCTTCTCTATTCCACTCTACTCTACTCTACTCTACTCTATTCCACTCTACTCTACTCTTCTCTCTCTATTCCACTCTACTCTATTCCACTCTACTCTACTCCTACTCTACTCTACTCTACTCTTCTCTATTCTACTCTACTCTAATCTACTCTATTCCACTCTACTCTACTCTACTCTAATCTACTCTATTCCACTCTACTCTACTCTACTCCTACTCTACTCTACTCCACTCTACTCTACTGTACTCTTCTCTATTCTACTCTACTCTAATCTACTCTGTTCCACTCTACTCTACTCTTCTCCACTCTACTCTACTCTAATCCACTCTACTCTAATCTACTCTATTCCACTCTACTCTAATCTACTATACTCTACTCTTCTCTCTCTATTCCACTCTACTCTATTCCACTCTACTCCTACTCTACTCTACTCTACTCTACTCTATTCCACTCTACTCTACTCTAATCCACTCTACTGTAATCTACTCTACTCTACTCTATTCCACTCTACTCCTACTCTACTCTACTCTACTCTACTCTACTCTATTCCACTCTACTCTAATCTACTATACTCTACTCTTCTCTCTCTATTCCACTCTACTCTATTCCACTCTACTCCTACTCTACTCTACTCTACTCTACTCTATTCCACTCTACTCTACTCTAATCCACTCTACTGTAATCTACTCTAATCTACTCTATTCCACTCTACTCTACTCTATTCCACTCTACTCTACTCTACTCTACTGTAATCTACTCTACTCTAATCTATTCCACTCTACTCTACTCTATTCCACTCTACTCTAATCTACTCTACTCTGATCTACTCTATTCCATTCTACTCTACTCTAATCTACTCTATTCCACTCTAATCCACTTTACTTTACTCTACTCTACTCTAATCTACTCTATTCCACTCTACTCTACTCTACTCTAATCTACTCTATTCCACTCTACTTTACTCTACTCTATTCGTTAACTAAACCTAAAACCATGAAAACATTTACATTACATTATGTTAACTGGCATAAAAAAATCAAATATGAAAAACAAACTTTAAAATTATTTTATTTATAATAATATTTTAATTAGTTGGCAAGGCAACATTTCTCATTTTCATTTAGTTTAACTTGATGTACAATTTTTTAAAAACTTTTAATTCATCAAAGAATCCTGAAAAAAGTATCACAGGTTAAAAAAAAAAAAACACTGAGTGAGCAGCACAACTTTCTCCAACATTGATAATAAATCTATCATATAATCTATAATAAATCATGAAGACTGGAGTAATGGCTGATAAAAAAATTCACCTTTGCATCACAGAAATAAATTATATTTTAAAGTATATTAAAATGGACAATCATTATTTTAAATTGTAATAATATTTTTTCTGTATTTCTGATCACATAAATGCAGACTTGATGAGCATAAGAGACTTCTTTCAAAAACATAAAAAATAGTAGTGTTTCCAAACTTTTGACAGGTACTGTATGCATGTATATATATACACACACACAATGTCAAGAGTATATATATATATATATATATATATATATATATATATATATATATATATATATATATATATATTTTTTTTTTTTTTTTTATTATTATTTTTTAAATTGTATTAATTTGTTATAAAACTAATGATAATAATGTGCTGGCGACAGATGCACGGTGGTGAAGGTCTGGCTCAGGGTTTGGGTGATTATAGATAAAAGGACGAGGTCAAGAGTTCATGCACCAGTGTTCATATTCACACTGTAGAGACAAAGCGATTACACAGCGCTGCGCTAACGAGGCTCTGAGCAACCGGTGGCGCCACCTGACTCCACTCGCCAATTAAAATCCCACAAACCACGCCGGCCCACGCCAGAACACACGCAAATATCAAAGAAACCCAGAAGAAAGTGCACAAAGAAAGAAGAAACAAAGAGCAGCGAAACAAGCCAGGCTTTAGGATCAGAAAAACAAAAACTGATCTTCTCACAGGCGTTTTGATGTCTCTCATACAGGCTGTGATTGTGTGTGAGGACGGCCAGAGGACATTCACACAACACACAATAAAACACACTGACCACCAGTCAAAGGTCAAGTGTGTTGGTTCTGTCACTGCTACCAAACAAAATCAATACATAGTGTCAGAGGTTACACTCAAACAAACAGATCATGGCTAATATAGCACAGTTAAATCTGCATGTTTGACAAGATGCAAATATGTTTAAAAAATACAGATATAACTGTAATATATATATAGTATTGTATGTCTTTATTGTCCACCAAAGTGGAAAATTGCCTTGATGTATAATTATGTACAATTATTAATAATAATATATTGATAATATGTAATTGATATTACAAAAAGTTATTTTATTTTTATTATTATTATTCATATATATATATATATATATATATATATATATATATATATATATATATATATATTTTTTTTTTTTTTTTTTTTTTTAACAACATAAAAATATATAATTAAAATATAATAATTCTATAAATATTAATAATAATAAAAACTATATATATATGTATATGTATATATATATATATATATATATATATATATATACACACATATATATATATATATATATATATATATATATATATATATATATATATATATATATATACACACACATACATATATATATATATATATATATATATATATATATATATATATATATATATATAGTTTTTATTATTATTAATATTTATATAATTATTTTATTTTAATTATATATTTTATGTTGTTTAATATAGGCCAACAGTTCTCTTATTTGTTTCCCCTTATTTAGGATTTCATGATCCTTTAATTTATAGATATGACCAGTGAATTAGTTTGAATACTGTTTTAACAGCAGATCAGACTGGCAATAGGAGAGGGCAGTTTATAAAGGAGATCAGGAGTGATTATTAGAGAAATAAAAGGCTAGAAGTCATTTCTCTACCTTTAAAGTCTAAAGAATGTCAGCAGCAGCACAGCTTTATAAAATGAACACTGTGACATCACTTAGAATGTTTAGACAGTAACTACTCAGTTTGTTTGTTTGCAAGATTTGTTCTGTACAGCTTAACGGTATTCATTCTGCATGTTTTACTCTGCTCGACTGCATATTCTGTTAGATATAATATTCTGATATTTTCAATCTGCAAGATTGTGTAAGTTTGCACGGTTGTCTAGAAGATTCAGTGCCTCTGAGACTACCACCGCATCCGAGACTACCACTGCCTCTGAGACTGACACTGCCTCTGAGACTCCCACTACAACTGAGACTGCCATCACCTCTGAGACTGCCAGTGCCACTCAGACTGACAGTAAAACCGAGACTGCCTCTGCCTCTGAGACTCACATTGCATCTGACACTGTAAGTGCCACTCGGACTGACACTGGCTCTGAGACTCACACTACATCTAAGACTCCCACTGCCTCTGAGACTGCCACTGCATCTGAGACTGACACTGCATCTGAGACAGCCACTACAACTGAGACTGCCTCTGAGACTGTCACTGCATTTGGGATTGACACTGCATCTGGGATTGACACTGCATCTGGGACTGACACTGCATCTGGGACTGCCACTGCATCTGAGACTGCCACTGCATCTGGGATTGACACTGCATCTGAGACTGCCACTGCATCAGGGATTGCCACTGCATCTGAGGCTGCCACTGCATCAGGGATTGCCACTGCATCTGAGACTACCACTGCATCTGAGACTGCCACTGCATCAGGGATTGCCACTGCATCTGAGACTACCACTGCATCTGAGACTGCCACTGCATCTGAGACTGCCACTGCATCAGGGATTGCCACTGCATCTGAGACTGCCACTGCATCTGAGACTGACACTGCATCTGAGGCTGCCACTGCATCAGGGATTGCCACTGCATCTGAGACTGCCACTGCATCTGAGACTGACACTGCATCTGAGGCTGCCACTGCATCAGGGATTGCCACTGCATCTGAGACTGCCACTGCATCAGGGATTGACACTGCATCTGAGGCTGCCACTGCATCTGAGACTGACACTGCATCTGAGACTGCCACTGCCTCTGAGACTGCCACTGCATCAGGGATTGACACTGCATCTGAGGCTGCCACTGCATCTGAGACTGACACTGCATCTGAGGCTGCCACTGCATCAGGGATTGCCACTGCATCTGAGACTGCCACTGCATCTGAGACTGCCACTGCATCTGAGGCTGCCACTGCATCAGGGATTGCCACTGCATCTGAGACTGCCACTGCATCAGGGATTGACACTGCATCTGAGGCTGCCACTGCATCTGAGACTGACACTGCATCTGAGGCTGCCACTGCCTCTGAGACTGACACTGCATCTGAGGCTGTCACTGCATCTGAGGCTGCCACTGCATCAGGGATTGCCACTGCATCTGAGACTGCCACTGCATCTGAGGCTGACACTGCATCTGAGGCTGCCACTGCATCAGGGATTGCCACTGCATCTGAGACTGCCACTGCATCTGAGGCTGACACTGCATCTGAGACTGACACTGCATCTGAGGCTGCCACTGCATCTGAGACTGACACTGCATCTGAGGCTGCCACTGCATCAGGGATTGCCACTGCATCTGAGACTGCCACTGCATCTGAGACTGACACTGCATCTGAGACTGCCACTGCATCTGAGACTGCCACTACATCTGAGACTGACACTGCATCTGAGGCTGCCACTGCATCAGGGATTGCCACTGCATCTGAGACTGCCACTGCATCTGAGACTGCCACTGCATCTGAGGCTGACACTGCATCTGAGACTGACACTGCATCAGGGATTGCCACTGCATCTGAGGCTGCCACTGCATCTGAGACTGACACTGCATCTGAGGCTGCCACTGCATCAGGGATTGCCACTGCATCTGAGACTGCCACTGCATCTGAGGCTGACACTGCATCTGAGACTGACACTGCATCTGAGGCTGCCACTGCATCTGAGACTGACACTGCATCTGAGGCTGCCACTGCATCAGGGATTGCCACTGCATCTGAGACTGCCACTGCATCTGAGACTGACACTGCATCTGAGACTGCCACTGCATCTGAGACTGACACTGCATCTGAGACTGCCACTGCATCTGAGACTGCCACTGCATCAGGGATTGCCACTGCATCTGAGACTGCCACTGCATCTGAGACTGCCACTGCATCAGGGATTGCCACTGCATCTGAGACTGCCACTGCATCAGGGATTGCCACTGCATCTGAGACTACCACTGCATCTGAGACTGCCACTGCATCAGGGATTGCCACTGCATCTGAGACTGCCACTGCATCTGAGACTGCCACTGCATCTGAGATTGACACTGCATCAGGGATTGACACTGCATCTGAAACTGACACTGCATCTGAGACTGACACTGCCTCTGAGATTGACACTGCATCTGGGATTGACACTGCATCTGAGGCTGCCACTGCATCTGAGACTGCCACTGCATCAGGGATTGCCACTGCATCTGAGACTGCCACTGCATCTGAGATTGACACTGCATCTGGGATTGACACTGCATCTGAGACTGCCACTGCATCTGAGACTGCCACTGCATCAGGGATTGCCACTGCATCTGAGACTGCCACTGCATCAGGGATTGCCACTGCATCTGAGACTACCACTGCATCTGAGACTGCCACTGCATCAGGGATTGCCACTGCATCTGAGACTGACACTGCATCTGAGACTGACACTGCCTCTGAGATTGACACTGCATCTGGGATTGACACTGCATCTGAGGCTGCCACTGCATCTGAGACTGCCACTGCATCAGGGATTGCCACTGCATCTGAGACTGCCACTGCATCAGGGATTGCCACTGCATCTGAGACTGCCACTGCATCTGAGATTGACACTGCATCTGGGATTGACACTGCATCTGAGACTGCCACTGCATCTGAGACTGCCACTGCATCAGGGATTGCCACTGCATCTGAGACTGCCACTGCATCAGGGATTGCCACTGCATCTGAGACTGCCACAGCATCTGAGACTGCCACTGCATCTGAGATTGACACTGCATCAGGGATTGACACTGCATCTGAGACTGACACTGCATCTGAGACTGACACTGCCTCTGAGATTGACACTGCATCTGGGATTGACACTGCATCTGCATAATTTGCACCAAATTGAAATGTAATCAGATCAAATAAATAGCATTACAACAGTTTGGCACTTTACACCTCTCAAGTGTTGTAGAATAATTTTGGAGAATGAAGAATGAAATGTTTTCTTAAAGGAGTGGCAAAGGTGGTGTTATAAGAAGATGAAAATATTTTGATAATTCTTTAATTAGTTTAATTTAGTAACTGTCTTTGCTTTTGAAGAATGTATTTACGTTGCCATAAAGAAATGATGCAATGATCTGCACAATCATATTTTGCTTTTGTACATCATATTATTATTTTACTATGTACACATTTTATTTTCCATTATATTTTTATAATTTTATTATTTTTATAATACATTATTATTCTATTGTGTATAAATACAAGTATAAATACATGCATATTTCTATGTATATTTTTCCATGTACTGTATGTATATTATTATTATATAAAGGGATCACAGGGAACAAAGCGTCTCTCGGGTTTCTCAGACAGGCGGATATTCCTGTGACAAAGACCCTGTGACCTATTCATCACAGTCCTCACAGCAGATTTACAGCGCACGAGAGTCGGATACGGGCGTCTCTCTGAGCTGGAGAAACTCTCACCTGTGTGTGTCTGTCTGAGGACGTGTCGAGCAGCTCAGAGCGTCACAGTCTGATCATCTGACCTTTCACCCTTCACACACCTGACAGAAAAAGAGAGACTCATTTCAGAAGGATCACGTGACACTGAATGGGGGAATGATTCTATTTATGATGTCAAATAAAAACTCTCATTAGTCCTTGAAATAGAAATATTCTGTAACATTACAAATGTTACAATCAGGGTTTGAAATGAACACCCGCCAACCCGCCAAATGCGGGTAAAAATCAACTGGGGCGGGTAACAGTGTCAAATCACTAGCCAATTTGGCGTGTTACTTTTTATGTTTACTCACTTCGTGGAAGTTCGTGTAAGACAAATCTGCACTGATTTAACGCAAACACTCAACTCGTGAGTCATCATGATTTATTAAATACATCAAATTGTGCAGAATCTGCTCATATCTGGCTTACTTGAACATGATCATCACTACGCAACAAATAACAGCGCGCCTGGAAAAATGCATTTGGTTAACAAAAATACATTGTTATTTTCCAGCATCCTACATTTTTTGATGTTCTTCGTGTTTGTTTTTGATGTTCTATACTGTATTGATCTGTCATTTTTGGTGAAAAGGATGTGGATGAAAGAAGGGATGGATGAATGTATGGAACCCAAATTTTATATAGTGTGTGTATATATATATAATTTTTTCTTTTTTTGGTTAGTAGAAGTTCTGAATGGCCGGTAACTTAAAAATTTTGTAGCCAAAGTGGCCGGTGAGTGAAAAAGTACATTTCAAACCCTGGTTACAATGTAACATTACTCTCACTTTTGATCAATTTAATGCGTCCGTGTGTTACTTTCTCATCACTGAACCTGTGGCTGGTGAATCAGTGAAATAACGGATCAAAGCTAGTGCTTCACATCTGTATTCAAATACACAGTCGATCAGTGCAATGATATCTGACGTCACAGGACGACTCCTCTGACGTTTGTTTTCCACTTTCACAATGTTTCAGTGAATGTTCCCTCACAATCCTCATCAAAAACACAAGATTGAATGAGTTTGTGAGGGTCAGTAGGGATGAACCAGCACGCCAACAAACTAACAACTCAATTACCAACGTAATGTCTCTAAACCTTATCAGATCACAGTGTGACGGAGGACGAGACCTCGGCGGACACAAACATACACCACCGGTCAAAAGTTTGGCATCAAATGGAAAGAAATGAATACTTTTATTCATCAAGGATGCATTAAACTGTAAAGACATTTATAATGTTACAAAAGATTCTATTTCAAATAAACACTCTTCTTTAGAACTTTCATTTCATCAAAGAATCCTGGAAAGTAAAGTGTTCAGGGTTTCCACAAAAATATGAAGCTGTTTTCAACATTGATAATAATCATAAATGTTTCTTGAGCATCAAATCATCATATTAGAGTGATTTCTGAAGGATCATGTGACACTGAAGACTGGAGTAATGATGCTGAACATTCAGCTTTGATCACAGGAATAAATTACACTTTACTGTATATTCACATAGAAAACAGCTGTTTAACATTCTAATATTTAACCATTTTTACTGTATTTTTGATCAAATAAACGCAGCCTTGCTGAGCAGAAGAGACTTTTAAAATCATTAAAAAGTCTTTCAGACCCCAAACAAACACATAGACATTATTCACATTTTTGAATATCCGTTTATACGAATATACGTTTTATCAAGACATTTTACAGAAGCAAAATGTGTTCCTGTTTCACGTTGACTTTAAATAAAATGTTTTATCTGCTGCTAGAAACATGAGAATCACGTTCTCTGTGGATAAACAGCATATTTTTCTGTTATTTGCACTTTTCCACGTTGGCGTGCGCGTGTCAGATGGACTCTGATCGATCTCTTGCTGTCTCTCCTCATCCAGAGCCTGTTTTCTTCTGCTAATGTATCATAACCTCACTGCAGTCAATACACGCTGGAAACGCAATCCATCTCTGAAATATCACTCCATTCACTTACTGTAAAGCTGAATATTTGTGCCTACAGAGTGGAAACAAGAGGGATGAATCTCTCTGTGACGCGTGCGTCAGCCTGTTTATAATAATTATTTGTATAATCTTTTTCTGTACTTTTGATCAAATAAATGCAGGCTTGATGCGCATGTGTGTGCATTTTTTGACCAGTAGTACTGTATTATTATACTATTGCTGCAAAATGATAAAAAATGTTAAAACAATAAAGTCACCATTTCGCGTGTTCTTGTCAGCCTGCACTTCACATAATAGGCCTGCAGGCTTCAATTAACAAACTATGATAGTTTCATCAAATGGTAAACTGTGGCTAAATACAACTGACTTGAATAATATATTATTACCATTAATGCTACTTTTGGTGCTGGTTTTGTGCAGTGCTTTGTGGTCAATTAAAATCCATTAGTTCAACGACGCAGATTCAGATCGCTTCATAAATGTAAATTCGTCTGTCCATGTAATTTTCAAAATATTTATTTACAAATGATCGGAAAATTACCGCTCCACTTCACATTGTCCAATGACATTTGAACTTGTGCCAGATGATGATTGGTTGGTGTATTATACATGACAAACAGGCTTCAGTGAATTATGTAATAGTTTAAAATATGTGATATATGGATTTTGAATTGAATCGATACACAACCTTTTATTATTGAAAAAAAAAAAAAGTTTTAAAAATTGTTTGGTTTATTTTGTTTCCTGCCGTCGAGCCATATAATAATAATAATAATAATATACTCACTGAAAGAACCATATTTGGCTCGAGAGCATCGGTTCCTGATTAGACTGTGGGATACCTACGTTTACACTAGTGCAGTTTCATTTTAAAACGTATAACTTTTGCTACGGTTGTGCCTGCCGTCCACACACACTCCGGAGTTTTAGACCCTCAAAAACTGACCTCTGACCCCGTCAGTCAAAACCATTGACTGTAAAAATAATAGGTCAACACCGAAAACCGACACACGCAACTTGACGCAGTCCATAGCAACGACACCTCAGACTAACGGCTACTTTATTTAGGCTACTTTAGTTTTGTACACCTTGTCATGTTAATTATAATCAAATACATTTAGTTGTATTGACCACAATCTTATCATTGTGGTCTCTCTCTCTCTCTCTCACACACACTTTCTCTCTTTGTCTCACAAACACACACACACACACACACACACACGTGACCCCTGTGACCTGTTTCTCCGAGCACAGGCTGGTTAAATTAGCAGCACCTGATCCGTAACCGTGTCCGTCACAGAACGCTCTCATTCACGGCAGGTTCCTCGTCACATGGTCATCATTAGGGTCAGTGGCACACACACACACACACACACACACACACACACACACACACACACACACACACGCGCACGCACGCTTCTTCCCGTTCGGCATACGGCAGAAACCTCCTGGTGTAATTTTCCATGCACTCTTGCACACAGTGAAGGTGTGTGTGTGTTAATGCAGCTCAACTCCTGAGAGACAGCAGAACATCAGATCAACACATTCAGTCCATTACAGAACCAGCCTGTTACCAACAGCAGTCCAGAACACACTACACACTACACTAGACTAGACTACACTAGACTACACACTACACTACACTACACTACAGTACACTACACTACACTATACACTACAGTACACTACACACTATGCTACACTATACACTACACTACACTATACACTACACTACACTATACACTACAGTACACTACACTACACTAGTCTAGACTACAGTACACTACACACTATACACTACAGTACACTACGCTACACTATACACTACAGTACACTACGCTACACTATACACTACAGTACACTATACACTACGCTACACTATACACTACAGTACACTACGCTACACTATACACTACAGTACACTATACACTACGCTACACTATACACTACAGTACACTACGCTACACTATACACTACAGTACACTATACACTACGCTACACTATACACTACACTATACTACACTAGTCTAGACTACAGTACACTACACACTACACTACACTATACACTACACTACACTACGCTACACTATACACTACACTATACTACACTAGTCTAAACTACAGTACACTACACTATACACTACAGTACACTACACAACGCTACACTATACACTACGCTACACTACACTACAGTACACTACACTATACACTACACTACAGTACGCTACACTATACTACACTAGTCTAGACTACAGTACACTACACACTACACTAGTCTAGTCTAGACTATACTACACTATCTGTAGTGTGTACAGCACACTCGTCCTCTGTATGCAAACCCTGAATGACTTACCACATCTGCTCTAATGTGCAGGACACGACAGAGTATCCCACAATGCAACATGCTCAACTTCACCTTCCATTTCCAGCATGACAGATGCACTTTTAGTTCAATTAAGTGCAAAAAACACAACTTAAACAATCACCAAAGTCTTTTATTTTAATGCAAAGCTATTTTTACACCGATGTTCATTTAATAGAAATCATCTGATATTTTACTTTGCATCCAAAATGCTCTAAATACTAAATATCAAATAGAAAAATTATCAAATGAGATGAAGCACCTTCTGTCTGAAAATCACTGGGTATTCAGAAAATAGGCATTTACCATGAGTAAATCAGATATATAAACTATTTAATACATTTAACTATAATTTATATATATAACTAATACTATATTTTAAATTTTATAACTATTTTTATATATTTTATTATAAATTATTTTTAACATATAAACTGTAATACTAAACTAAAACTATACATTTAATATATAAACTATTATTATATATTTTATTGTGAATTATTTTTATCAAACTATTCTTGTGTATTTTATTATTCATTATTATTATATAAACATTTACAAAATGATTAATAAACTCATACACATTTTATTATAAAATGTAATACATAAACTTAAAATATAATATTTAAGCATTTAATATCTTTTTCACTCTCAACCGATAATGAGAAAATTATTTGACAAAATCAAATATACAACTATATTACAAATGCAAAATAACTTTGTGAGTTGATTACTGGATGTCACTCGCGATATTAAATATGCTGCATGATAAAGTCATGATACAGTTGTGTGACATCTTGCTGGAGATGTTTAGCAGGATTTTTGAAAATATGAATGCATAATGTTTCACATACACTAGTCAAAAGAATAGTAGTACACGGTACGATCATGATGTTCCCTCAATGACAAGAAGGTGCGCGTTTTATACTATTTTATACTATTAAGTCATGAAATTGTGGTAAAGCAGCATCTGAGAGGATGAGCGTATGAGTTTATGATTATTATAATTATTACACCATTATCAGGCCTGAGCACAAGCGCTGCCAGTGAAACTGATACAGGATTACAGCTGACAGTGAAGTGGAGGACTGGCTCTAATCTGATGAAGAGCTCCGTCAACATCTCCTCGATGTCACACTGAAGCGCGCTGGTGCTGTCGGAGGAGGTCACGTGTGATCGGGTGTTTTAACCACAGAATCATCATCACGGCGCCCAGAAGAACATCATTACCCCATCTAGCAGGATCACAGCCACACGAGAGAAAGCAGAGCCTTCGATTACTGACAATCACTAACCACTAATGACATCAGCGACACAAAACACTCTGATATTAGTGGAAGACTGAAGACATTATGATTTATGATTGAACATATGAAATGGCACACATATGGCACATCATTTACTTATAAATACTCAACATTATCTCGTGTTAAACCATATGAGTCTGTATATATTGACTAAAATGTTTATTTACTTATGAATATAAATATTATATTAATACATATTAAATGCAATAAATGATTTATATTTATAACTAGATACATATATATATATTTTTTAATTAAATAATATATAATATATATAATTTTTTTATATCTCTTCATTTCTTATATAAGTATATAAATATATTATAAACAAATGTTTGTTAAATAATAAACTTGATTAAAATATTTTATATACATTTTATATTTTTTTAAATGATTAAAAAATAATCAAATAATATTTATACATCTTCATTCTTATATTTATATTATATTATATATAATACTATATAAATATTTAATATAGAAAATATGATATATTTGATATATATATATGGTATATATACAGTGAGGAAAATAAGTATTTGAACACCCTGCTATTTTGCAAGTTCTCCCACTTAGAAATCATGGAGGGGTCTGAAATTGTCATCGTAGGTGCATGTCCACTGTGAGAGATATAATCTAAAAAAAAAAATCCAGAAATCACAATATATGATTTTTTAACTATTTATTTGTATGATACAGCTGCAAATAAGTATTTGAACACCTGTCTATCAGCTAGAATTCTGACCCTCAAAGACCTGTTAGTCTGCCTTTAAAATGTCCACCTCCACTCCATTTATTATCCTAAATTAGATGCACCTGTTTGAGGTCGTTAGCTGCATAAAGACACCTGTCCACCCCATACAATCAGTAAGAATCCAACTACTAACATGGCCAAGACCAAAGAGCTGTCCAAAGACACTAGAGACAAAATTGTACACCTCCACAAGGCTGGAAAGGGCTACGGGGAAATTGCCAAGCAGCTTGGTGAAAAAAGGTCCACTGTTGGAGCAATCATTAGAAAATGGAAGAAGCTAAACATGACTGTCAATCTCCCTCGGACTGGGGCTCCATGCAAGATCTCACCTCGTGGGGTCTCAATGATCCTAAGAAAGGTGAGAAATCAGCCCAGAACTACACGGGAGGAGCTGGTCAATGACCTGAAAAGAGCTGGGACCACCGTTTCCAAGGTTACTGTTGGTAATACACTAAGACGTCATGGTTTGAAATCATGCATGGCACGGAAGGTTCCCCTGCTTAAACCAGCACATGTCAAGGCCCGTCTTAAGTTTGCCAATGACCATTTGGATGATCCAGAGGAGTCATGGGAGAAAGTCATGTGGTCAGATGAGACCAAAATAGAACTTTTTGGTCATAATTCCACTAAACGTGTTTGGAGGAAGAAGAATGATGAGTACCATCCCAAGAACACCATCCCTACTGTGAAGCATGGGGGTGGTAGCACCATGCTTTGGGGGTGTTTTTCTGCACATGGGACAGGGCGACTGCACTGTATTAATGAGAGGATGACCGGGGCCATGTATTGCGAGATTTTGGGGAACAACCTCCTTCCCTCAGTTAGAGCACTGAAGATGGGTCGAGGCTGGGTCTTCCAACATGACAATGACCCGAAGCACACAGCCAGGATAACCAAGGAGTGGCTCTGTAAGAAGCATATCAAGGTTCTGGCGTGGCCTAGCCAGTCTCCAGACCTAAACCCAATAGAGAATCTTTGGAGGGAGCTCAAACTCCGTGTTTCTCAGCGACAGCCCAGAAACCTGACTGATCTAGAGAAGATCTGTGTGGAGGAGTGGGCCAAAATCCCTCCTGCAGTGTGTGCAAACCTGGTGAAAAACTACAGGAAACGTTTGACCTCTGTAATTGCAAACAAAGGCTACTGTACCAAATATTAACATTGATTTTCTCAAGTGTTCAAATACTTATTTGCAGCTGTATCATACAAATAAATAGTTAAAAAATCATACATTGTGATTTCTGGTTTTTTTTTTTTAGATTATGTCTCTCACAGTGGACATGCACCTACGATGACAATTTCAGACCCCTCCATGATTTCCAAGTGGGAGAACTTGCAAAATAGCAGGGTGTTCAAATACTTATTTGATATATATATTACTGTGTGTATATATATATATATATATATATATATATATATATATATATATATATATATATATATATATATATACACACACACACATATATACATACATACACACACACACATTTCACAGACACTGATAGATCAATAAACAGCTAAATAAACTATATATATATATATATATATATAATTTGATATTTACATGAGCAGATAATGACGAAATTAATTTTATAGTGAACTTTCCCTTTAACACTCTAATAAATGTTCATATCTAAACATTGTAATCTGTGTCAGATCTTCAATGCTATATGGGGCTAAAGTGTCCTGGGTCATAAATGTGTTATTATTACGTGAACGCATCGGTATGCAGCATCTTTTATTCCCGAGTGAAGTTTGCTCTATTAATAACTCACGCATGAACACAATGATCATAAACAGTTGTTGTTGTTGGAAGAACACCTTCGTCTGACATCAAACCTGCAACTATGAAGTCGTGTGTGGATTTAGGAATGCAGTGCGTACGTGATAAATCCTACGTTTGATGCATTAGCCAGGATGGGTGGCATATGGACAGTTGCATATTTTGCAGGGGATTTGAGGCTGGTATGATGGGACGGGTGTGCTGGAACTAATCGAGAACACATGAGAGCGAGCAGGACCCGTCGCGACCCCGATCATCATCTTACACTACACCCCGTCAACATGTCCCTTCAGGGCCTCCGTAGGACAGTTCAACAAAACTGACAATCTATCATCATTTACCACGGCCCTGTAAATGCATGCAACTCACAAAAGAAGAGACGACGTTCTTCTATACAATGAAACTAAATAGAAACAGACATTGTTGTGCAACAACAACAACAAGAACAAAAATCATAAAAGCATAATAACAATATTCCATATACATCTTGTGCACTATATTCCAACTATATTCCTTCTGAAATCATATGATGATTTTATGTGATTGTGAGGAACAGACTGAAAGTGAAAAATCTTGCCCTCCACCGTGTCTCTCGTTACATTTGCATATTTAAATTTACTACACTGCAAATCATCATGTGAATTAATACCTGATTTAAATATGTAATGAATTAATAAATACATTTATTTAAATTTGCATATATAAATTTACTACTTTGCAGTTCATCATGTGACTATACTTAATTTAAATATGTAATAAATTGATATTTAAATGTGCATATTTAAATTCGCTAAGTAAATAAAATTATATAAATTAAATATCCACTGTAATTTTAACAGCCATTTTTCACTTGAAGTGAATGAATGAAACTGGAAATGATTCATTTCCAGTTATTTTTGCCGAACTAAAAAAGTCTGTTATGCTGCTTGATATTGCAAACTGGTATTTGATAGCATTTTATTTTTATTTATTAATTATTTTATGCACATTTTACATTTGTCTGCTACATTTCATAGGGCCTTATAATTGTAATAACTGTATAACTGTAATAAATAATTAAGTTGTTAAAGTTTTATGAATCAAATTGATTATTAAAATGTAATTAAACCATTAAATCAGAATCCAGAATAGAATGATACCGTTTACTATACTTCTGTTCTTCTAGTTACAAATATACATTAAAAACATTACGTAAAATCATTTTGTTCAATGCACAGGAAATATTTGCACTTATTTTATTTAAGTCCAAAATCAAAAACCAAAACCCACACACATCTCTTTCTGTGTTTCAGAGGAGAAAGAAAGTCACAGTGAGTAAAGTTTCAGGCTTTTCCCTGTAATAGTGAAGATCATATAAAGTGTGCGAGCTCATTCTAGGTAAAGCTCTCCAGGATCATGAGCGTCTGGAGCTCCGGTTCTCGCCTGCGTTCCCTAGAGGAAACTAAAATTCATTTCTGAACATATACTGTGCAATTAAAATGTTTAGGGTTCGACAGCCAGCGTCAGGCTGAAGGAAACAATAGAACGTGTGTTTAAGACCTTAAAAGTTTCCATGCACGCATCCAGTTTCTCTGTCAGAACAATAAAACCAGCATAAAGAGCAAGAGAATGTGATTCAGCGACAGCAGACTCTTCCCTGAACACAACAAGAGGCATTATTCTCTCTCACACACACACACACATATATATATACATAACGTTCAGCATGTTTGTGTGTGTGTGATTGTGAGTGTGTGTGAGTGCGTGTGCGAGTGTGTGTGTGTGAGTGAGTGCGTGCGTGTGACTGTTTGTGTGTGTGTGTGTGTGTGTGTGTGCGTGAGTGAGTGTGTGTGTGACTGAGTGTGTGTGTGCGTGTATGTGCGTGTGTGCATGTGAGTGTGCATGCGTGTGTGTGTGTGTGTGTGTGTGTGTGTGTGTTTGTGAGTGAGTGAGTGCGTGTGCGTATGTGAGTGTGTGAATGAGTGTGTGTGAGTGTGAGTGTGCGTGTACGTGTATGTGCACGTGTGTGTGCGTGCACGTGAGTGTGTGTGTGTGTGTGTGTGTGTGTGTGTGTGCGTGAGTGAGTGTGACTGAGTGTGAGTGAGTGTGTGTGTGCGTGTATGTGTATGTGCGTGTGTGTGTGTGTGTATGTGTAAGCCGAGATTGCAGAAGAACCGCACAGCTGTTGGGAGTTTGGCTGCATCTGCCACAACTGTGATTTCATGGAACAAAGCAGGAATGCCATCAAACTGTCAGGCCTCACAAACACACACACACACACACACACACACGTCTGTCTCCACCTATTTTAGCCTTCACTCTGACGTTCGGCTGCGTCTCAAACACTCAGCAGCCACATAAAGTACAGTACACTATGTACAGTACAGGTTTCAAAGCAGCTTCACAGTAATAAACAGAGAAATAACAGAGTCAATGATGCAAAGTTCAAATACGAAACATCCAAATTCAGTTCTACTGAAGACAATACTGTCATTATTCAGATCAACTCAGTTCAGTTTTTGTTCTCATCCGATTGTGTCAGTGCTGATAATTCTATAATATTAGTGTATATTACATTATGAAAGAGAAGTTGCGATTCTTCTCTATTGTGTCATATATCTGAGTGAAACGCTTCTGGAAAAAGAACAAATGATTAAGCTTGATTATTCCGTGTCCCGAACACACAATTGCTGAGAGTCCCGTGTCCCGAACACACAGGCACTGAGAGTCCCGTGTCCCGAACACACAGGTGCTGAGAGTCCCGTGTCCCGAACACACAGACGCTGAGAGTCCCGAACACACAGGCGCTGATAGTCCCGTGTCCCGAACACACAGGCGCTGAGAGTCCCGTGTCCCGAACACACAGGAGCTGAGAGTCCCGCTGAGAGTCCCGAGTCCCGAACACACAGGAGCTGAGAGTCCCGTGTCCCGAACACACAGGACACACAGGACACACCCGTGTCCCGAACACACAGGCGCTGAGAGTCCCGAGTCCCGAACACACAGGAGCTGAGAGTCCCGCTGAGAGTCCCGTGTCCCGAACACACAGGCGCTGAGAGTCCCGAGTCCCGAACACACAGGCGTTGAGAGTCCCGTGTCCCAAACACACAGGCGCTGAGAGTCCCGAGTCCCGAACACACAGGAGCTGAGAGTCCCGAGTCCCGAACACACAGGCGTTGAGAGTCCCGTGTCCCAAACACACAGGCGCTGAGAGTCCCGAGTCCCGAACACACAGGCGCTGAGAGTCCCGCTGAGAGTCCCGAGTCCCGAACACACAGGAGCTGAGAGTCCCGTGTCCCGAACACACAGGACACACCCGTGTCCCAAACACACAGGCGCTGAGAGTCCCGCTGAGAGTCCCGAGTCCCGAACACACAGGAGCTGAGAGTCCCGTGTCCCGAACACACAGGACACACACGTGTCCCAAACACACAGGCGCTGAGAGTCCCGAGTCCCGAACACACAGGAGCTGAGAGTCCCGAGTCCCGAACACACAGGAGCTGAGAGTCCCGCTGAGAGTCCCGTGTCCCGAACACACAGGAGCTGAAAGTCCCGTGTCCCGAACACACAGGCGCTGAGAGTCCAAAGTCCCGAACACACAGGAGCTGAGAGTCCCGAGTCCCGAACACACAGGCGTTGAGAGTCCCGTGTCCCAAACACACAGGCGCTGAGAGTCCCGAGTCCCGCACACACAGGCGCTGAGAGTCCCGTGTCCCGAACACACAGGCGCTGAGAGTCCCGAGTCCCGAACACACAGACGCTGAGAGTCCCGAACACACAGGCGCTGAGAGTCCCGTGTCCCGAACACACAGACGCTGAGAGTCCCGAACACACAGGCGCTGATAGTCCCGTGTCCCGAACATACAGGCGCTGAGAGTCCCACTGAGAGTCCCGAGTCCCGAACACACAGGAGCTGAGAGTCCCGAGTCCCGAACACACAGGAGCTGAGAGTCCCGAGTCCCGAACACACAGACGCTGAGAGTCCCGAACACACAGGCGCTGAGAGTCCCGAACACACAGGCGCTGAGAGTCCCGTGTCCCGAACATACAGGCGCTGAGAGTCCCACTGAGAGTCCCGAGTCCCGAACACACAGGAGCTGAGAGTCCCATGTCCCGAACACACAGGCGCTGAGAGTCCCGTGTCCCGAACACACAGGCGCTGAGAGTCCCACTGAGAGTCCCGAGTCCCGAACACACAGGACACACAGGACACACCCGTGTCCCGAACACACAGGCGCTGAGAGTCCCGAGTCCCGAACACACAGGAGCTGAGAGTCCCGAGTCCCGAACACACAGGCGTTGAGAGTCCCGTGTCCCAAACACACAGGCGCTGAGAGTCCCGAGTCCCGAACACACAGACGCTGAGAGTCCCGAACACACAGGCGCTGAGAGTCCCGAGTCCCGAACACACAGGCGTTGAGAGTCCCGTGTCCCAAACACACAGGCGCTGAGAGTCCCGAGTCCCGCACACACAGGCGCTGAGAGTCCCGAGTCCCGAACACACAGACGCTGAGAGTCCCGAACACACAGGCGCTGAGAGTCCCGTGTCCCGAACACACAGACGCTGAGAGTCCCGAACACACAGGCGCTGATAGTCCCGTGTCCCGAACATACAGGCGCTGAGAGTCCCACTGAGAGTCCCGAGTCCCGAACACACAGGAGCTGAGAGTCCCGAGTCCCGAACACACAGGAGCTGAGAGTCCCGAGTCCCGAACACACAGACGCTGAGAGTCCCGAACACACAGGCGCTGAGAGTCCCGAACACACAGGCGCTGAGAGTCCCGCTGAGAGTCCCGTGTCCCGAACACACAGGAGCTGAAAGTCCCGTGTCCCGAACACACAGGCGCTGAGAGTCCAAAGTCCCGAACACACAGGAGCTGAGAGTCCCGAGTCCCGAACACACAGGCGTTGAGAGTCCCGTGTCCCAAACACACAGGCGCTGAGAGTCCCGAGTCCCGCACACACAGGCGCTGAGAGTCCCGTGTCCCGAACACACAGGCGCTGAGAGTCCCGAGTCCCGAACACACAGACGCTGAGAGTCCCGAACACACAGGCGCTGAGAGTCCCGTGTCCCGAACACACAGACGCTGAGAGTCCCGAACACACAGGCGCTGATAGTCCCGTGTCCCGAACATACAGGCGCTGAGAGTCCCACTGAGAGTCCCGAGTCCCGAACACACAGGAGCTGAGAGTCCCGAGTCCCGAACACACAGGAGCTGAGAGTCCCGAGTCCCGAACACACAGACGCTGAGAGTCCCGAACACACAGGCGCTGAGAGTCCCGAACACACAGGCGCTGAGAGTCCCGTGTCCCGAACATACAGGCGCTGAGAGTCCCACTGAGAGTCCCGAGTCCCGAACACACAGGAGCTGAGAGTCCCATGTCCCGAACACACAGGCGCTGAGAGTCCCGTGTCCCGAACACACAGGCGCTGAGAGTCCCACTGAGAGTCCCGAGTCCCGAACACACAGGACACACAGGACACACCCGTGTCCCGAACACACAGGCGCTGAGAGTCCCGAGTCCCGAACACACAGGAGCTGAGAGTCCCGAGTCCCGAACACACAGGCGTTGAGAGTCCCGTGTCCCAAACACACAGGCGCTGAGAGTCCCGAGTCCCGAACACACAGACGCTGAGAGTCCCGAACACACAGGCGCTGAGAGTCCCGAGTCCCGAACACACAGGCGTTGAGAGTCCCGTGTCCCAAACACACAGGCGCTGAGAGTCCCGAGTCCCGCACACACAGGCGCTGAGAGTCCCGAGTCCCGAACACACAGACGCTGAGAGTCCCGAACACACAGGCGCTGAGAGTCCCGTGTCCCGAACACACAGACGCTGAGAGTCCCGAACACACAGGCGCTGATAGTCCCGTGTCCCGAACATACAGGCGCTGAGAGTCCCACTGAGAGTCCCGAGTCCCGAACACACAGGAGCTGAGAGTCCCGAGTCCCGAACACACAGGAGCTGAGAGTCCCGAGTCCCGAACACACAGACGCTGAGAGTCCCGAACACACAGGCGCTGAGAGTCCCGAACACACAGGCGCTGAGAGTCCCGTGTCCCGAACATACAGGCGCTGAGAGTCCCACTGAGAGTCCCGAGTCCCGAACACACAGGAGCTGAGAGTCCCATGTCCCGAACACACAGGCGCTGAGAGTCCCGTGTCCCGAACACACAGGCGCTGAGAGTCCCACTGAGAGTCCCGAGTCCCGAACACACAGGACACACAGGACACACCCGTGTCCCGAACACACAGGCGCTGAGAGTCCCGAGTCCCGAACACACAGGAGCTGAGAGTCCCGAGTCCCGAACACACAGGCGTTGAGAGTCCCGTGTCCCAAACACACAGGCGCTGAGAGTCCCGAGTCCCGAACACACAGGCGCTGAGAGTCCCGTGTCCCGAACACACAGGCGCTGAGAGTCCCGCTGAGAGTCCCGAGTCCCGAACACACAGGAGCTGAGAGTCCCGAGTCCCGAACACACAGACGCTGAGAGTCCCGAACACACAGGCGCTGAGAGTCCCATGTCCCGAACACACAGGCGCTGAGAGTCCCGTGTCCCGAACACACAGGCGCTGAGAGTCCCATGTCCCAAACACACAGACGCTGAGAGTCCCGTGTCCCGAACACACAGACGCTGAGAGTCCCGTGTCCCGAACACACAGGCACTGAGAGTCCCGTGTCCCGAACACACAGGCACTGAGAGTCCCGTGTCCCGAACACACAGACGCTGAGAGTCCCGAACACACAGGCGCTGAGAGTCCCGTGTCCCGAACACACAGGCACTGAGAGTCCCGTGTCCCGAACACACAGACGCTGAGAGTCCCGTGTCCCGAACACACAGACGCTGAGAGTCCCGAACACACAGGAGCTGAGAGTCCCATGTCCCGAACACACAGGCACTGAGAGTCCCGTGTCCCGAACACAAAGATGCTGAGAGTCCCGTGTCCCGAACACACAGGCACTGAGAGTCCCGTGTACCGAACACACAGACGCTGAGAGTCCCGAACACACAGGCGCTGAGAGTCCCGTGTCCCGAACACACAGACGCTGAGAGTCCCGAACACACAGGCACTGAGAGTCCCGTGTCCCGAACACACAGACGCTGAGAGTCCCGTGTCCCGAACACACAGGCGCTGAGAGTCCCATGTCCCAAACACACAGACGCTGAGAGTCCCGTGTCCCGAACACACAGACGCTGAGAGTCCCGTGTCCCGAACACACAGGCACTGAGAGTCCCGTGTCCCGAACACACAGACGCTGAGAGTCCCGAACACACAGGCGCTGAGAGTCCCGTGTCCCGAACACACAGGCACTGAGAGTCCCGTGTCCCGAACACACAGACGCTGAGAGTCCCGTGTCCCGAACACACAGGCGCTGAGAGTCCCGAACACACAGGAGCTGAGAGTCCCATGTCCCGAACACACAGGCACTGAGAGTCCCGTGTACCGAACACACAGACGCTGAGAGTCCCGAACACACAGGCGCTGAGAGTCCCGTGTCCCGAACACACAGGCGCTGAGAGTCCCACTGAGAGTCCCGAGTCCCGAACACACAGGAGCTGAGAGTCCCATGTCCCGAACACACAGGCGCTGAGAGTCCCATGTCCCGAACACACAGGCGCTGAGAGTCCCGAGTCCCGAACACACAGGCGCTGAGAGTCCCGTGTCCCGAACACACAGGCGCTGAGAGTCCCGAGTCCCGAACACACAGGCGCTGAGAGTCCCGTGTCCCGAACACAAAGATGCTGAGAGTCCCGTGTCCCGAACACACAGGCACTGAGAGTCCCGTGTACCGAACACACAGACGCTGAGAGTCCCGAACACACAGGCGCTGAGAGTCCCGTGTCCCGAACACACAGGCGCTGAGAGTCCCACTGAGAGTCCCGAGTCCCGAACACACAGGAGCTGAGAGTCCCATGTCCCGAACACACAGGCGCTGAGAGTCCCATGTCCCGAACACACAGGCGCTGAGAGTCCCGAGTCCCGAACACACAGGCGCTGAGAGTCCCGTGTCCCGAACACACAGGCGCTGAGAGTCCCGTGTCCCGAACACACAGGCGCTGAGAGTCCCGTGTCCCGAACACACAGGCGCTGAGAGTCCCGAGTCCCGAACACACAGGCGCTGAGAGTCCCGTGTCCCGAACACACAGGCGCTGAGAGTCCCGTGTCCCGAACACACAGGCGCTGAGAGTCCCGAGTCCCGAACACACAGGCACTGAGAGTCCCGAACACACAGGCGCTGAGAGTCCCGAACACACAGGCGCTGAGAGTCCCGTGTCCCGAACACACAGGCGCTGAGAGTCCCGTGTCCCGAACACACAGGCGCTGAGAGTCCCGAGTCCCGAACACACAGGCGCTGAGAGTCCCGAGTCCCGAACACACAGGCACTGAGAGTCCCGTGTCCCGAACACACAGACGCTGAGAGTCACGTGTCCCGAACACACAGGAGCTGAGAGTCCCATGTCCCGAACACACAGGCGCTGAGAGTCCCGTGTCCCGAACACACAGGCGCTGAGAGTCCCGTGTCCCGAACACACAGGCGCTGAGAGTCCCGAGTCCCGAACACACAGACGCTGAGAGTCCCGTGTCCCGAACACACAGGCGCTGAGAGTCCCGTGTCTCGAACACACAGGAGCTGAGAGTCCCGTGTCCCGAACACACAGGCGCTGAGAGTCCCGTGTCCCGAACACACAGACGCTGAGAGTCCCGTGTCCCGAACACACAGGCGCTGAGAGTCCCGTGTCCCGAACACACAGACGCTGAGAGTCCCGTGTCCCGAACACACAGGCGCTGAGAGTCCCGTGTCCCGAACACACAGACGCTGAGAGTCCCGTGTCCCGAACACACAGGCGCTGAGAGTCCCGTGTCCCGAACACACAGGCGCTGAGAGTCCCGTGTCCCGAACACACAGGCACTGAGAGTCCCGAGTCCCGAACACACAGGCGCTGAGAGTCCCGAGTCCCGAACACACAGGCACTGAGAGTCCCGAACACACAGACGCTGAGATGTCGCAGTGTTTCACCTGTAACACGATCCTCTGGATGAACAGCAGGAGATGCTTTCAGACAAAAGAGAATCCTTCAGCTTAACCAGTGCGATGACACACACATACAGGACATCACACACACTCAGAAGAGCACTTCAAACACATCACTATGAGCTGGAGCTGAACACACACACACACACACATCCTAAACACCAGCAGTGAACCGCAGCTGAGGCCTGGAAACACCCTGATCTGAAGGAGATTCATGAGAGTCTGTGTGAGGAACAACCTTTCATTTCAAATGGGTGAAGGTCACATTTGTGTGTGAGTGAGTGTGTGTGTGAGTGAGTGTGTGTGTGTGTGTGTGTGTGTGTGTGTGTGTGTGTGTGTGTGTGTGAGTGTTTGAGTGTGAGTGTGTGTTTGAGTGTGAGTGTGTGTTTGAGTGTGTGTCTGTTTTAGTGTGTGTGCGTGTGTGTGTATTAATGTCAAATTTTATGGTATGTATTTATTGTTCTGCCATATAGTGCTGATTTAAATACTGTAAAATACTGATTTAAAAAATACTGTAAATTACATTATTACATTATTGTTAAGTGATTTATAAATGAGAGTTAAAATAATCTGAATGCATTAAAGTAATGAGAATTTAGGGGGTAATTGAGTTTAACTGTCATCAAAACGACACAATCCATGAAAAAAAAAATCTTTATGTTCCTGAAACAGGCTTAATCTTAATTTATTTTCATTAAGAAAAAAATATGTTATCTTGTTTTTTGTTTTGAGTATATCTGTATACAGCCGACACCTGATCTACATAGTGTGAAAAATGATAGAAACCTGTATATTTTCAAGCTCAAAACAAACTTTTAGAAGTGCTGTTTTATACAGTAGCTTTGATAACACAGAATAAACAGGGTCTGGTCTCACATAAACACAGTTAGTGAGTGTTATTGTGTGTCTCACGTTACCGTCGCCCGCATCATGACACCCGTTTGAGGCTTTCGGCTGTGGGTGAAATTCCCGCACATTCCTCAGCTGCTTCTAAAACACAACACACTCCCGTCAGCATCAGTGTGTGTTCCTGCCACTCGACCCGCCACGCTCCAGCGGCGAGAGGCGATTACTGCGCTATCGTGTTTGATCGTGTAAAGTCATTGTAATTGTTTTGGTACTGTGATATAACAGGCCTTTGTGCGCTCAGGTGCGCTGCGGCTCAGGTGTGTGTGTGTGTGGAAACACGATCCGCAGAGAGAGAGAGAGAGAGAGAGAGAGAGAGTGGAGGATTACTGCCAAATCCCCTTCATTCATGAGCGATCAGCACCAGTGTTACACTGACAGCTGGCTACAGTAAATACATATATATTATATATTATAAATATTATATACTTTGTTAATTACAAATAAATATTATATTATTTTATATTAATATAAAAACATTTTTTTTATTCAAGAAAACAAAGCATGGTAGTGTTTATTGTTCTGCCATGAAGAGCTGATTTTAACACTTTTTTAATTAATTATTTTTATTTGTTAAAAAATTGCTAAAAATTACTATCAAGGCCAGAAGTGTTACAACATACATTTTTATTTATTTATTTAATATATAAATATATTAATATACATTTTAATTTTTCATACTGTTAGCAGTATAACAGGTAACAGTAACAGTATAAATTATTTTATAAATGTTATATTTAAAATATTCTATTAATTATAATATAATTGTGTAAATATTATATTTTATAGCATTACAAATATTACACCAACAAGACCAGAGGTGTTTTAACTGACAGGTAAAAATAATTGTAATAATTTTAATATTGAATTCTGCTTTATTATAAATATTTTTTAAAGAAATAAAAAAGGATCATTACGATTATTTTGTTGCATTGTAAAGTTATTTTCATGACAAATATATGCATATATCCACCCTAATTCTCAATAATGAAGTACAAATCTTGTCATGAAAAAGTATTATATTAGTGTATATATTACATTACATTTTTTTTAAATATGCATGATGGTAGTGTTTATTGTTCTGCCATTTAGTGCTGATTTAAATACAAAAACATTACTATAAATCAGGATCGAGGCCAGAGATGTTGCGACTGACAGGTACAGTGCCGTCAATCATCATAAAAATAGACAAAGCCGTGAGGTCACGAAAGGTCACGGACGTCTGAAATGTTATTTTAGAGAAAGCACTGGAGATATCCTGAGCTCTACACACTCTGACCTTCTCCTGCGCTGATCCGACATCAGCTCTTCTCCAGACTGACGCCAACAGAGCAAACGTTCAAGCATACACAGTCTTTGAGAAAATAAATCTTGAAAATCATGACATCCATAAAATTTGTAAAACACATTGATTCTCAACTGATTTTGTTTCAGAAAATAATCCTGAAGTTTTTTTTTTAATCGTAATAGACTTAATTAAAATAATCTTTCAATTAAATAATAATTTAACAAAACAAATATAAAATGAATTATAAATAATTCATATAAATAAACTAAATATATTATATAAAATAAAATAATATATTTGTAAAATACAAATAAATCTATAGTATATTTTTATTATATATATTTGTATGTATGTATTTATTTATTTATATTATATAATGAAACTATGTGTGTGTGTATATAGATAGATAGATAGACACATATTGTGTTATATATATTATAAATAAAAACATCTATGAGTATATATTCATGTATTTTATATTTGTTTATATATTTTAAATATATTTTTTCATTTATATTATAAAATACATAAATAAATAAATAAATATATATATATATATATATATATATATATATATATATATATATATATATATATATATATATATTTATATATATATATATATATATATATAAACACACACACGTAGTTTCATATATAACATAAATAAATAAATACAAATAAATATATGTATTTAATAAATGTATTATATTTTTAGACCCACAATCTACTTTGAGAACTACTGATTTCAAAGATTTCCAGCAGAACTGATTATTTGAGCAAGACTTCATATCCTGAAGCCCATAAAGTGGTCGACGCTAAAACAACAATCTCCTAAACTGAAAACCACAATCTGTTTGGTTTTCCAGAAGCAGAGGTGTGTGTTTTCCACAGAGCCGTCAGGCGTCAGAGATCAGAGCGGGCACAGATATTATTCCAGTGCCAAAGTGAATCCATCAGGATCAAAGAACGGAAGGGAACTTGTTCCTGAAGAAACCGCTGAACCCTGAAGGATCTGACACTCTTCAGGACAACAGCGTCTGAACACCTGCAGATCCAGACACACTCCTGACCCGTCCTGCTCGTCAAGCGTCTCGTTCCAGCGCGGGGAATACTGAGAGACTCGACACACCTCACACACACAAACCACTGAGAGAACCAGTCACTAAAGCAGTGGTGTAGTGTGACAATCTGATTCACTTCACTGAATCGCTTCGTTCAGAGCGTTTGTTTTAGTGAATCGCTTCATTGAGATTAACATCAATCACTCAAACAATATTTAGGCCTAATAAAACTAATAAACTGATGCATATTTGTCAGTCATTCATGAATGAATCAGATTTCTGTTATAGTACTAATGTTTTAAATACACAATTACCAGGTGTATATATATTCATAAATATTCATAGATTTATACTGATTTGAGGCTATATGAATATTTTTTTTAAATGATTAAAGAATAAAATGTTACTGATTAAAGAAAAAAAGATGACATAATAAAATATTAATAATGATATATTAAAAATAAAGATTAAATAATAAAATAAAATGATCAAATGATCAAATAAAGAGATTATATAATACAATAAAAAGATTAAATAATAAAATAAAAACATTGACAAAAATAAATAAAATAAAATAAAATAAAATAAAATAAAATAAAATAAAATAAAATAAAATAAAATAAAATAAAATAAAATAAAATAACTACCCTGCTGGTGAAATGATCCTTGGTTGCTTCCGCGTAATGGCCAACAATATTAAAGGTATAGTGGAGGATTTTCTTTTTCCGGGTGGATCATCAAGACTATTGGTCCTCCTAGTTGTCAATCATTCTGGTGATATGTTTATGTAAGGCCGTCGTACGTGCTCATCCCTAGGTAGTTTCCGCTTTCTGCGCATGCGCACTTTCAGGTGTATGTGTGTGGTGAGTTCGCCGTTCTCACCGGGTTTTTTCAACATGTCTGAGGGTCGCAAGAGAAAAAGTGTCTACGAATTGTATGACAAGAAGAGAAAGGCCTCTGAAGAAAGAAACAAGACCAGAGTGTTTTTGGGAGAATATTTCACACGCTGGCGTGCGCTAAAAGCACAGGTTGGGCTTCCCACTGATGCCTCAGTCGCGAAGTTTCTACTCGACAGGTAAAGTTTGGCATGCTATTTGGAGAAATCCATTTTAAAGCGTGCCGACATATAGCGTCGTTGCGCTTCGGGTGACCCGAGTTCGAATCCCGGCTCGTGGACCTTTCCCGATCCCGTCCTCCGTCTCTCTCCCACCTCGCTTCCTGTCCACTCTATACTATCCTATCACAATAAAGGCAAAAATCACAGAAAAAAAATAAAATAAAGTAAAAGTTAATGTAAACTATGATTAGCGATGCTAGCCCTGGCACAAGTCACGCACCGCGCAGACACGGTAAACATCTCAATTTGTCTAAAGTAGCCTTATGACCAAATGGTAAAAGGTATCACGCTGAAATGTTCTAAAACATTGTGTGTTCATTTTTGATAATTCCAATGTGTTCACCATAGTATTTATTACACAAATGCAACAAGCTACTTCTCCATTGCAGATCATGTCTTGAGCCCTCACTCAATCGATCAGTATAATAAGTAAATAAAACACGGAAGGGCATTTGACATTTTGTCTTGCATGAATGTTTTTGAGTTAGTTTATAATTTGCAACATAATTGTGCCACCAAACGTGACTAGCCAAATTTGGATGCCCTTCCAAACAATCTACTGTGAGCCATGCCGACAGCAACTTGTAAACAGAGCGTGCACGAGGAGAACTAGGCTCGTGCACGCTCTCTCGTGCACACGTTTAACAGGCGTTCCCTCTCGGGAGCAGGTAGAGTGTTGCGCATGTGCATTTTTTCAAAAAGTGGAGAGGGCGGTTCTTTTCTAAAATTCGGGAAGATCCTCCACTATACCTTTAAGCAATGAAGCGCACGGGAAGCAGAAGCTCTGATGTTTCTGTGGGAATGATTGACTGAGGTGAAGCTGAAGATGTTGGCAGTGAAACTCCTTCTACAGGTTCTGCACTTTAATCAGAGAGAAGAAGAAACACAACAATCATCAAGATGATGAAGTCATGCTGTTTCCACGGTGATGAGCAAAGAGAACACACACACATGCACACACACACAGAATGACCCAGAATACTCCTACAGTAAACACAATCTGTGTTTCTGACCACAGAAACAGACCAGAAAGCTGTGTGTCCATCACATCAAACACACACTGAGGGTTTATTCCAGTCTCAAAGTTTCTCCTCAACAACAGAGAAACACAAACCCGTGACATCATGGGCTGCCACTGCACACGAGAGCTCAAAATCAACATTCACCAATTACCAGGGTTAATAGTGTTTACGAAGCAACATCTGCTTTAGATTAGATCAGCTGCTCCTGTAGAAACACACAGATGAGCAGCGAAGCCTGATCTCACACACACACACACTGACGTGCTTTAGGTGTGTGTCTTCTGCTTGAGGTCTCGGTCGATCTCTGCAGCGTTACAGTGTTAGAGAGTCGAATCTTTCATGTACATTAATGTGCATATGTGGTCTGGAGACACTCAGGAGAATCAGCGGAGACAGAGACAGATATGCATTAATGTACATGAAATATTCAGACCAGACCAGAACAGACCAGAGAAGACCAGACCAGAGAAGACCAGAGAAGACCAGAAAAGACCAGACCAGACCAGACCAGACCAGACCAGAGAAGACCAGAAAAGACCAGAAAAGACCAGAAAAGACCAGAGAAGACCAGAGAAGACCAGAGAAGACCAGAGAAGACCAGAGAAGACCAGAAAAGACCAGAAAAGACCAGAAAAGACCAAAACAGACAAGACTAAACCAGACCAAAACAAACCAGAACAGAACAAGGGCTGCACAATTTGTGGGAAAATTAAAAAAATTGTAATTTAGAAGTAAAATGTAATTTTTAAAAAAATCTACAGGTTTTCTCTGCTTGTTTGAAGGGCTGCATAATTTGGCCAAAAATGATATGATTATATACCAATATGACTATAATATATTAGGAATATAGGATATATATGAAATATAGGAATAATTCTTATTTTATTAAAAAAAATTATAATAACAAATAGTATTATTAATTTATTAGTATTATTATTAAAATATTAAACAAAATAAATAAAATAAAAAATAAAGTATTTAATAATAATTATTAGTATGATTATTATATAAAAATTAAACAAAATAAGAAATATTCCTAATTACTATTATTATTATTATTATTACAACATAAAAATGAAACAAAATAAGAAATATACATATTGTGATATTTCACTGTAAAATAAAAAAATTATTAATAATAATAATAATAATAAACAACATGCACCATATATATTATTATTATTATTATTATTATTAATAATAATTTTAATTCAATGAAACATTAAAGAATAAAAAAATCCTATAATAATATTTCAATGTAAAATAAAAAAATCAAGTATTTAATAATAATAATAATAATAATTATTATTATTATTATTATTGTTGTTGTTGTTAAATAAAATATATATATAAAAAATATATTCCTAAGAAATATTTAACTGTAAAAAAACAATTTAATCATCATCATCATTTTATTTTACAGTACAACTGTAAAATTACAATAGTAATATTTATAGCCATCTTAGTTTCTTTCTCAAATGTTAAACCAGTGGTTCTCCACTCCAGTCCTCGGGACCCACTGCTCTGCACATTTTGTATGTCTCTCTTATCTGACACACACAGTTCAGTTCATGGAGTCTCTCCTAACGAGCTGATGATCTGGTTCAGGTGTGTTAAATAAGGGAGACATACAAAATGTGCAGAGCAGCGGGTCACGAGAACTGGAGTTGAGAACCACTGTGTTAAACCATCAAGCTTTTATTTTGGCGTAAAACCTTTTAAAGCTACAATATATTTTAGTAATAAAATATCCAAAAATCACTTGCACAGTGTGATATATTTCCTGCAGTTGTGTACTTATAATATCCCAAAAGTTCCCAAAGTTTTTTTAATTTCAGAGAAATTCCAATTCTAAATAACAGCTCGTCCCTGTTCACTTGTCGCCTGTCAATGACGTAATATCCGCGTTATCCCTGGTTTCCGCTCGTACTGCCATAGTAACCATGGCGACAGACGTGGACAACTGCGTTACGTCTAGCGCTGCGCTCACGCTGTTGTTGTTTCGTTCAAACATTATGGACCATGGCAAGCAGACTTTGGGACAAAAGGAGAAATAAAATGAGGATCAATATAATAGCAGCAGCTCATTTGCATTTAAAGGGACACACACGAAACGACGCATTTTTACTGACCCTCAAAAAGGGACAATTTTAACGTGCTGTAAAAAATATCTGTAGAGTATTTTGAGCTAAACCTTCACACACACACTCTGGGGACATCAGAGACTTATTTTACATCTTGTGAAAAGAGCATTATACCACCCCTTTAAAAACTCTCACTTCAGAAGAGCTTCTCAGACGGCCGGCACATGTTGTGCATAGGCTTTATTTATTCAATTAAATCACAGTCTTTGGGATTTGATGATCACAGTTTCATCTTGATTAATCGTGCAGCTGAAACCAGATCCAAACAAACCTGACCTCAGATGAACCGCGTGTCTCCAACAGACGTATAGAGCTCACTCGCTCACATCGTACCGCATGCATTCAACACACAAGACCATAAATATGATAAATCTACATGCAAAACTGCGTAAAAGCATTACGGGACATGCAAACACCATAAAAACACACTCAGAAACTCCACAGTTTGGCTCGTAATAATGTCTCAGTCATGGGTACTTAAAAACACAGCTGGTCCACTTCACCAACCTGAACTTGTCATCCTCAGCTCAATAATTCAAAAAATTCATTTTCCACTGTAAATTAGACATAAACCGTGCAGTGCTGGTGAGGTTTCAGACGCGTGCAGGAGGGAAAAACACACTTTCTTTATGAGTTTTCTGCTCTGGCACCTCCAGTAGCTGCTCACACACACTTTCCAGCTCTCTTTGTTTTTCCTGTAACTCTCTCCCCAGAACGTTTTTCATCGATTTACCATGACACAATGTTCATTAGGTTTTCTGCTCAGGCCTCTGTTCTTCACAGACGTTTAAATCCGCGCGACCTTCGCCCCTCTCGATGAAGGTTACGCTCACGACACCGAAGCTCTTCAACCACGCCGGTTCAAAGACTCTGCCAATCCCTCGCGGGTCGAGTGTCGTCTCTGGATGGGCAGACGCCAGTAAAACAAAACGTGACAAGAAGAATCTTCAGATGACCAGAAGACAGCTGCATGCTGGGAAGACTACGAATACGATAGAGAGAGAGGAATTCATCCGGTGACGGACATCAGATGCTCAGAGAATGTGAAACAAAACATGTTTTTGTCTTAGAAATAACTAGAGCTGGGGATTGACATAAACAATATCATGATTTGATTTTAAATCACAAGCTTGCAATTTGATTTATTTCCAATTTTGATACAATTCGATCTAACATCAATTAATTTGGATATACTATATCAGGTACAGTACATACATACAGCGTTAATCACAATAATCCGTATGATAATTAATCCTAAGCACCAAATTCATGATCGTGAGTCCAGCAACAAGCAATTTATCTGAGACGCAAAAAATCAATCAGAATCAATAGCCAATCAGAAGAGAGTGTGGGTGGAGTTTTGCCCAAGCCTACTTTACTCGCAACCGAATCAATCAAATATCATAGCCAATCAGAAGAGAGTGTGGGTGGAGTCTCTCTGCAGGCTCACTGCACTCCACCAAATCAATCAAAAATCAGCCAATCAGAAGAGCATGTGGGTGGAGTCTCTCTGCAAGAGCACTGCACACAACCAAATCAATAATAAAAAAAATCAGCCAATCAGAAGAGCATGTGGGCGGAGTCTCTCTGCAAGAGCACTGCACACAACCAAATCAATAATAAAAAAAATCAGCCAATCAGAAGAGCATGTGGGCGGAGTCTCTCAGCAAGCGCACTGTACTCGCATCCAAATCAATGAAATATCACAGCCAATCAGAAGAGTGTGTGGGCGGAGTCTCTGCAGGCTCACTGCACTCGCATCCAAATCAATCAAATATCACAGCCAATCAGAAGAGTGTGTGGGCGGAGTCTCTCTGCAGGCTCACTGCACTCAACCAAATCAATAAAAAATCAGCCAATCAGAAGAGCATGTGGGAGAATCGCAGAACCTGAGCCTAGAATAACAGCTGTACCTGAACAAGAGGCAGTGCGTAAATGACTGACAGGCCAAAAGTGATTGATGAGCATATTTGTTCTCTAGCAGCCGTCATTATTAGACGTATTATGGTTTCTGTGGTGCAGCTGTGTTGGACAGCGAGAGCACAGGGGTTTTCCATGCTGTAAGTTGTCCAGGTATGTGTAATTAAATCCCTTCACTTGTTTTGAGAGCTCTTGGAGTTCCACTCGTTTTCTCATTTGAGGCTTTCAACCGACTCCTGTGAGTGTGTGCTGGACCGACCGGAGCAACTCCAGCCCGATCTCAGTCTGTAAATGGGTGGTTGAAATAAAACACACTCATGAACAGAGACATTACATCGAGTTAGTCAATACAAGTACCAGACAATTTTCACAATACTCAATACCAATTGTAAAAAATCCGCAATTTTTTATTAAAAAATAAATAACATAAAATTTATTTATATATATATATATATATATATATATATATATATATATATATATATATATATATATATATATATATATATATAAATAAATTCTGTATTATTAATAGAAATATTAGCATTACATTAATTATATATAATAAATATATTATTTATATTAATAATACAGAATTTATATTTATATATATATATACACACACACACACACACACACACACACTGTATACACATATATATATATATATATAAATTAATTAATGTAATGCTAATATTTCTATTAATTAAAAATATATATTATTATATTTAATATCATATTTATAATAATATAGTTTATTTTATTTATATTTAATAAAACATACATATTATAATTTATGTACGTTGCAGATTTAATTTAATGCTTTAATTATTAAATAATTATAATACAATAAGATAGTAAACTTATCTTTGACTACTGTAAATTTACATTCTACAATTGGTATTGAGTATTGTAAACTGTTTTTTATTTCTAATCAATATAAAGGAAATATTATGTTAATATGTCTTGTGAGCGCTCACCGTTTCTTTTACATTTTCACATTTTAATCTTTTGCCTTCTGGTTAATTTGAAACGGCTCTGCTTTGTGTCGACTGGAAAGAACCGTCTCTCTGCAAGCAGAAATGCAGCTTTATCTGAATTATAACATGTCACACAGAAGTACTTCACGCTCATGGTGAAACCTCGCTGTAGCTTTACTGCATATATAAACACAGGGTTTTTCTGGAGGTGAAAGCGTAGATGGACACAGTTCACTTCAGGAAACCAATAAAACCACAAAACCGTGGGACCCCTGGAAGCAGAGCCGGCTGCGAGACCCACTGCGAGTTTATCCTCTAATTTCCTGCAGTCTAAACTCCAGCGCTCAACGACAAATCTCTCATTAATCGAAGCTGATCTTTAAGAAACACTGTGAGGATCAGCGGCGCAGGTGGACGTCGGGAAAACAGCTGTTCATACAAGCCAAGCAGATCCAAAGCCACTTTGAAATAAATGCAGGAGCGAGGGAATTTCTCCCACATTATTACACAGTCTTACTCTATATCCGTCCTCCAAACGCAGATTTTCTTCTCTCTGAGTTCTGGACGCCCCAAAACCACCAGCTCCAATTTGTTTTGCGAGCGCAGGAGGTTTTAGGGCTGACAGAACCGGTTGGAGATGATTTTGCTTGGACGGCGCTGATGTCTGCGAGGAAACGTGAGGTTATAAGAACAGCAGGTTATAACAGTGAGAAGCCAAACCTCACCCAGGCTTCACACTAACACACATCCATCACGGCTCGTACGTGGAGGGAAAAAACACAAAAAGTGCTATTATTAAAGATAACTTCCTGCTTCGGCGCTCGCTGTTATTTTGAAACGCGCAAGTCTTTCGAAAAATGTTTGCATTGGTGGGTAAAATCGCTCAGACCACCCAATAGAGATGATACTCAATAGCCCCTTTCACACAGCGCTTTGAACCCGGCAAATTGCCGGCAAATTGCCAGAGCGCCTTCTGTGTGAACGCAAACTCGACCCGGGATCGATGCCGTGTTGGGGACCTAGTAACATTGCCGTGTTCAGTCCCGGAACGCGCGCTGTGTGAACAAAAGCCGTAATAATGCCGTGTCGTAGTGATGACGCTGAAGCCGGGATCGTTCGCCAGCTGTGAAACGGTACGTAATGCGCAAGTTTATGATCGAATCAGAGAAAGAAATGCACAAGCGTGGTTTCTCGCAGCAAGAGATCGCAGCTCATGAGCAAACTGAAGACGCTGCCGAGACATTAAAGTCACATCGATGTCACGTGTCTTTACGGCATTTTTACGGGTTGTGTGTGAACGCACTCTCTGATTCCGGAAAATCACTGGCAGTGTGAATGAACCAAAATCAAACGAACCCGGGTCACTTTATCCGTGTATTTTCCGGAACCTCTGTGTGAAAGGGGCTACTATCTATCCACTCAAAGAGGATAAACACCAGCTTTCCTGAAAACTTATTATTATATTAGTAGAAGATACAAGAGTCGAATGTCCCTCTATTGTTCTGTATATCCGAGTGAAACGCTTCTGGAACAAGAACAAATGTGGGCGGGGCTTGATTGTGTCTGTGAGGAATTGATTGGATGGTTGTGGTTTGCTATTGGCTGATCTCATGTGAGTGACAGGTTGCCCCGCCCACATCATCAGAGAAGAGATGCTGCGAGAGGAACTTATTCTGAGTCAATATTATCAGGAAAATGAATTCAACACAATAATTATGTGCACCGATAAAACCTTTATAATAAACACTGCAATATTCTGTAAAAATATAAAAACTGACCATTTTGATTTCATAGGGACTTTAAATGAGTGACCACGGCATAAAATCCTGGAAAACTATTCCGAGATTTGTTTCAGACAGCAGATAGTATTTGGTTTATTCAACTGTTAAATTGTGCATGCTGCAGTTTAAATAAAGCACCCTGTGGTGTAAATCCAGCTTTTAATGTTGTTTATGTGTCTATGTGGTGTTTTTAATATGCTTTAAGACAAACCATGTGTAAATTCATAAGTCGACACCATTGCTGAGTATTCTCTCCTTAAAGGTCCCGTATTATGCCCCTTTTCACAAGATGTAAAATAAGTCTCTGATGTCCCCAGAGTGTGTATGTGAAGTTTCAGCTCAAAATACCCAACAGATCTTTTTTTACAGCATGTTTAAATTGTCATTTTTTGGGGCTCAGAAAAACGCGCTGTTTTAGTGTGTGCCCTTTAAATGCAAATGAGCTGCTGCTGGACGACCCAGGGGGCGGAGCTTCATGAGCTCGCGCTCAGTCTCACGGAATGATGATAATATCAGAAACTCTCAGTAACGGTGTTCATTTCGAGTCGGACAATAATGCCTACAGAGTCAGAGTGCTGTATAGAGATGGAACAGGTGTAGTTTAGTAGTTTAATTACGGTTATTATAACGTATTTGTCATCTGCTTGTATGTATCCATTATTTATTAATAGCCTACAAGTCTGCTGTCTGAATGATGATCAAACATATACTGATGAGTTTAATCAAGTTTATTGTACATCACACAAAAGATGAAGCGTCAGTTTTACTTCAGAAAATCACCGTAAGAGCTGAGTAAACACAGTAAGTTATAAGAAGTGCGCAAGTACATAAATGAATTTCGGTAGAGTTGAGGGAGCATTCCTGTGGGCGGAGCTTAGTCAAAAAACGGTTCTAGTGACGTCATTAAAGAAGGAAGTAGAGGGATGTAGTCCAAACGGGCCGTTCGATGTCGGCGACTTCTGTTAAATAAAATATCTCGCTTGGCATTGAACTTTGAGCTTTATAATTTTACAGATATTATTTATACTCTAACAACAACATTACACACTAACTAAAGTTTGAAACATGGGATCACGAAGAACGGGACCTTTAAAACTGCAGTGAACCAAAGACAGTCTCAAAAACACGCTTTGAAATCGCTGGTGTTTCTGACGTCACAAACTACCTTGTAACCAATCAGATCAACGTGTGATCGTCAGTCTGAATATTCCGATGCAAAGTTCAGTCTACGATTATTTCTTCAGTCTCGTCTCTCTGATGAAGCAACAATACCAATCCCTTTCTTCCTCGATTCACCTTTTGAATAAACTTTGAGGGACTCTTTGAAATAAACATCTCGGCACACCGTGAGACTGTGAGAGCGTTGAGGTCATCTCTCTGTTTATACCGCTGTCACACTGTCTTCCAGGAAAATAATCAGCAATTACAGTGCCGTTATAAATATCTGTGGGGCTTCAAACCCTCCTCGCCAGAGAGATGAAACAATACAGAGCCCTTAAAGAGACAGTGCACCACAAATCACATCATTCATCTGCATTTCTGAACCCGTGACGTTCTTCTGTGGGACACGAGAGCAGTCTGAAAGAACAACACAGACGCTTTCCAAATGTGATCAAGAGCCAGAAACACCATAAAAGCACCATAACAGTAGTTCATTTGATGACTTGTGCGTTAAAATCATATTGTGCTTTGTGTGAAGAACAGACTGAAATGTTATAAAATTAAATAAAATTGAAAATAAGATGCGTGTAAATCCGTTGCCTTAAATACAGCATTAAATAAAAAATAAAACACAATACATAAATTATATAATAATAAAAATAATAAAAATAAAATGAATAGTTCTAATAATTATTATTATTTAATAATAAAAATAATAAAGCACTAAAAAATGTAAGTGCATTAATCATAATACTAGTAATATTATAATTATTGTTGTTATTTAATAAAATAATAAAATAAATAAAATAATTAAATAGCTAAATAATTTAATTAAATAAAATCTAAAACTCAAATCTAGATAAATTAATAAAATATTATTATTAATAAAGCAAAAAGGAATAAATACTATTAATAATAATAATGCACTAAAAATATAAATCAACTGCACTAATCAACTAAAACAATAATAATGATGACAAAAATAATAATTATTATCATTATAATAAATAATAAAGTGCAAAAAATCTAGATAAACTCTAGATCAAATGCACTAATCATAATACCAGTAATAACAATAATAATAATAGATTTACAGAAGTCCGTGCGACTGGTTTAAATGCTTAAACCGGTTAGAAACAACACGAGCGCGAGTAAACGCCGAGAGATTTTTGATTTCTGAGTGAACGACTCCTTTAAGATAAAAGATAAGCTGTGACGGTGCCAAACACATCATGCAGTCGTGAGTCGTGACGAGGGGACACTGTGTTTTATTTGGCCGTCGCCTTCAGCCAGTTCTGATACTGAAATGGATTCATTTGTATATTTATTCAGCTGTTCATGAACAGCAGCCAAGATGCACAAATTAAAGTCAGAATACGAAAGCGAAATCTCGGACAGCAACTTCTGCTCCAGTCACAGTAAATCCTTACTCGAGGAAACTCAACACGCGATCTGGAGAAAGCCGGCGCTGGACAAGTCTTGCCCGCCGAGTTGGAGGTGATTTGCTTTGGCGAGTTTCCTAATCCCAACAATATGTGCTGAAACCTGCCAGGCATTCCTCGCCGCTCAACCTGTGCGCAACGCCAACATGCGCCATGTGTCACTTGGCTATTAATATGTCGTTTGATTGAGGAGAACCTTCCCAGCTGCACATTTTCCATCCCAGACTCCAAAACAAGCACTCCAGCGGCTCAATGAGACTCATTGTGGACCGAGTCAAAACAAGTGTCCCGTTCGAGCAAACGCAGAACGACAGATTCACCTGTCCGACAGAGAACTCACCAAACTCTGCCTAAACGATAGCAAACTAGATGTGTAGTTGCTCCTATATTCTGTGAATCAGTTCAAATGAAACAATTCAATGATCATCATATCACTGAAATTAATCATTTTCATGTATTAAAATGTTTTATTAAAAACATAAATTATTAAATATAAATATTGCTGGTTCTCATTATACAATTGCACATAAGTGAAAAGATTATTCCTATTCACATCCATTTAGTGATTTAGTGATTTTTTTACAGGTTTAATTATAAATAAAAAATAAATGTAAATAAAATTCATATTTTTAAATTTAAAATATTATTTTATTTTATTATATATATATATGAATATTAAATAAAATATAAAATAAATATATAAAATATATTAAGTAATATTTAAATAATATATAAATAAATATTTTTATTTAAATACATTTATACTTATAGTTGAAATACTTAAATATAAAAAAAAAAAATTATGTACATAATTATTAATGTAAATAGAGTGAGTGAGTGAGAGAGAGAGAGAGAGAGAGAGAGAGAGAGAGAGAGAGAGAGAGAGAGAGAGAGAGAGAGAGAGAGAGAGAGAGAGAGAGAGAGTGTGTGTGTGTGTGTGTGTGTGTGTGTGTGTGTGTGTATATAAAAACAATGTTTTCATATAATACAGTAGGTCCTCTATATATATAAATATATATATATGGATTTTTATTAACACCACAGACCTACTTCTGTCTACAAAATATTTAAAACACAAATATCATCTAAAACATTCCAAAGTTCAAAAATATAAACAGAGAAAAACCTCCTGTCAAAACAGTCTCTCTGCAGTCAAACTGAACAGTTTCTAAGACAGAATCGTCTGAGTTCCAGGAAACGTCGCACAGCCGGTGTGTATTCACGGCTCAGAGTCTCTCTCGTGTCCAGCTGATCTAATCTACATTATGCAAATCTGCAAAGGTGGCGTCCATCACACACAGGCCTGATCACATGCAAACCTCAGATGTCATTTGATAAAGGTTACAAAGCTTCTCATGTCCATTCAAACTCGTAGCACATGTGAAACGCATTTCAATCTTTCATCTAAAACAGGTTGAAAAGACGAATGAAGTGCGCATGAAAGAATCAAATATCATCTGTTTTTTCTTTTTCCCCTCACAGTGGGAATGTCACTCCCTGTCGAAACCGCTTAGAGGAAGTGAACAGGCTTGTGTTACAAACTCATCCAGAGTAGAGCTCTGAAACGCCTCGGGCTACGTCCACATTCATCCGGATTCATTTGAAAACGGCGTTTTCCTTTAAAAACGCTCTCCGTCCACACTGGCGTTTTCAGGCGTTTCAGTGTGGATGAGAATCTTCTGGAAAACGCCTGAAAACACTAAATTCCCCTTTACAGCGCATGTGTAAACCCTCACACACACTCACTGAGATGATTCAGGCGGAAAACTAGATAATAAAGTTATCGCGCAATTCTTCTGTCAGGATTATTTTATTTAGCAGAATATCTCATCATTCACTGATCGTCCAGGTCGCTCTCACTCATCATTATGTGTCTGGTGTAAAACGCAACCGCTCTCATGTTTTACCGCAGGACAGCAAAGGTGAGTAAATTCTGTCAGATCTCAGGACTGTGATATGAAGAGTGTGTGAAGTAACATTAGCAACTGTGTGAAAGTGAATCGCACATAACAGACACAATACCAGTATAAACATCAATATCTATTGGTGCAACATGGGTCACATGACTAAACTTACATCATCGTTATTAAAAACCTTTGGAGAGCGTTTTCAAAAAGCTTCGTTTTCATTAATAAAAATGCCGAACGAATGTGAGCGGAAGGACAAAACCAAGAGAAAAAGATGCGTTTCAAACGAAACTGTATTAGGCTATGTTTACACGGAAACGATCTGAAGAGAAAACGCAAAAGTGGCGTTGCGTTATCACTTTTTATTCTGCGTTTAGACGAGCGTTATGGGGGGGGAATCTGCATGCATATGGTGATGCAAAAGTGTGTGAAATTCGATGTAGTGTGCACTCCAGACGGCTAGGTGGCAATGTCAAGCACTGCCACACAACAACACCAAGTCCGCGCGCCTGCGTACAACCTTCCTTCTACTTCTCTCCCTAGTAGCGCGAAATCAAAACACAACATGGCGAAGCGAACAGCAAAAGCTGACAATTTTGTCTGGACAGACGAGGAGGAGTTATTGCTGAATATTTCGTACAACTGCTGAAAAGACTCTTGTATGTTTATCAGAGCTGCTAGGGCAACTTGAAGGTCCGACGTATGGAAATAATCCGACATGTTTGTTGTTATTTTCCTGTACTGGCGCATGCCTGTGACGTAAACGCGTATGTGACGAGTCTGCTAGACCTTCACTGTGTAGCAGACTTCTGCGTTTTTACCCTTTAGACGGGAACGCGACGGTGGAGCGTTTTTAAGATTTCCGCTCTGGAGGGTGGTTTCACTTTTTTGCGTTTTTAAGCCCCAAAAACGCCGGCGCCGTCTAAACGAAAGGCACATCTGAGCGTTCTCGTGTAAACAGGGCCTTAGTGTGGACAAGGCCTCAAACACGGTCTAAAGGCTACAGCTGATACACAAAGAAGCGCAGTGAAACACACTCGTGTTTTTAAAGTGGAAAAAGGCGATCGCCTGAAGCCAGAGGGAAAGCAGAGGAACGGAGAGCTTTGGCAGAGCGTTTCCTCACACAGCTTCAGTAAACAGATCCGGCCCTTTAAACGCTCACATTAACGCTTCACTGAAAGCTCTTCACACAGCAGTCGCTCCACACGCAACAGGACAGAAGACACACACACACACACACACACATCTGGAGACACACCTGTCCTTACATGCGGACAGAAACACACGAGAATGTTACACTACTTACACTCACTGTCACACTCACTCACTTACACACACACACACTCACTGTCACACTCACTCACTCACTCACTCGCTGTCACACTCACTCACTCACACACACTGTCACACTCACTCACTCACTCACACACACACTCGCTCGCTCACGTCACACTCACTCACTCACACACACACACACACACACACACACTTAGTCACGTCACACTCACTCATGTCACACTCACACACACACACACACTCACGTCACACTCACTCACACACACTCACATCACACTCACTCACACACACACTCACTCACTCACTCACACACACACACACACACACACACTCACGTCACACTCACTCATGTCACACACTCACACACACACACTCACTCACGTCTCACTCACTCACTCACTCACTCACTCACTCACTCACTCACTCACTCACTCACTCACTCACTCACACACACACACACTCTCACTCACTCACTCACTCACTCACTCACTCCCTCACTCACACACACACACTCACTCACTCACTCACTCAACAAGCAACAGGACAGAAGACACACACACACACTCACTCACTCACTCACTCACTCACTCACTCACTCACTCAACAAGCAATAGGACAGAAGACACACACACACACACACACACACACTCACTCACTCACTCACTCACTCACTCACTCAACAAGCAACAGGACAGAAGACACACACACACACTCACTCACTCACTCACTCACTCACACACTCACACACTCACTCACTCACTCACACTCAACAAGCAATAGGACAGAAGACACACACACACACACACACACACACTCACTCACTCACACACTCACACACTCACACACTCACACACTCACACACACACACACACACACTCACACACACACTCAACAAGCAACAGGACAGAAGACACACACACACACACATCTGGAGACACACTTGTCCTTACATGAGGACAGAAACACACGAGAATGTCACACTAACTAAAACCCCGTTGACACTCAGTTGCTGTGAGGAATCTCTTCATCGGTCAGTCACAGTTAAAGGAAGATCTGCACGATTAATACAGAAACAGTGATACGGCTCAGTGCGGTTAGCAAATCACAAAAGCTCTATTTTAATTAAATAAACGTGTTTCAGAGTGAAGCACGGCACTGTTCATTTACACACCAACAGCTCATGATCCAGTGTTTCAGCGACGCAGAGCGGCTTGTGTGCAACTGTTTCAGTTTTACTGTAAAATAAAATAATAATAATAATAATTATGATTAGTATATTTTTAAATACACACACACAGTCGCACGCACACACACAGTTGCACACACACACACACACACACAGCTGTCTTTCATTTCCCGCCATCCAGTCGCAGATGGAGATACAGTGTGAACTTTAACACAGGGATTCTTGGCATTCCTTGAGGTTGTGTGTGTGTGTGTGTGTGTGTGTGTGTGTGTGTGTGTGTGTGTGTGCGTTACTCCAGCAGATGCTCAGAAACAGAGAGAGAGTACCTGTTCCCTCACACTCTATCTCTCTCTCACACACACACACACACACACACACACTCAATGAGAAACATCCTCTCTCGTCAGATAAGGTCCTGTAGTGGCTCGCTCGTGCTTAATAACTCATGACAATTAAAATCAAGAGCAGAAAACATCGTCAGGAAACACGAGATCACACCGTGTGTAAAGCAGGACGTCACGTCTTCAACTCTTCAACATTTCACTCGATTGAGGCGGGTCCGTTCACTAAAAGTTATTCGTAGTTCTTATGAGTCTTTTCTTGACTGATTCGTTAAAAGAACTGTTCACACAAATCATGTTTGACAGTCGGTCTGATCATGTAGTGAGAGAGAGAACAAAACACCGGAAAGCTATTTATTATTAACTTGCATCGCTCAAACGATTCAGACTGCAAACTCACAACTCAAGTAAAATATCATTTCTTTTGCTGTGGTGCGATAGACAGGACCAGAGGAGTGCAGAGTTCCTGAAAACTAGAGTAAAGGTACAGATACCTTCCAGTGAAAATGACTCCATTACAAGTTACAAGTCACCAATTCCAGTCTGAGAATCTGATTATAACAGTACTTCAGTAGTTTACTCATCTGAACATGGCTCAAAGATGCACTAGTCCTCGACACCTAAGAGACATGCCAGTGAAAATAAGAAACAACTGATTTATAAGATGAGAAATCGTGTTTATTTTCTAAAATAACACCTAAATATTGCAATAAATAAAGGTGGACACAACAGCCTCTTAAACGTCTATAAACTCTCATATCTCAGTTAAGTCTCAGAGTCGACTTCATAAACATGTAATTAGTTAAACAATTAACGTCAGCCAGAGATGAAGCACTTTAAAAGATGAAACCCTGAACGACCCTTCGATTGCACTCGCGGAGGAACGTTATTTCGCGTTGACGTCTGATATAAAACAGAGCAACAGCATTACATATTATCCAGATCCTATAATGTTCCCTCCTCTTATGGACCATAATTTACACTTCTGGAGCATTTGATTTACTTTCTCTCTAAAGTACACTTTTAGTTTATCATGCTCCACCACAACTACACTAAACAGGCTGTTCTTGGTACTGTACCTTTAAGAGTTCTTCAAGAGCTTTAAGATATGCAAATGCCCTCTGATATGATTGGCCAACATTTGCGCATCAACACCGTTGTTCATTTGAGAATGATTAATGAGACAACCACTGGCTCTTTAGCATATGCACCGCCCACATTTACATACATTAATTGATATGTAAAAGGGGGCGGTTATATGTTAATGAGCTCATGGTTTTGATGTCATAATCAGTAGGATTTCACTTCCTTAAATGGACTGGAGAAGTTCGGAGCTCAACATGTAATTAGCTAAACTTTTATTTTGACTGATTCCTTAAAAGATCTTGCTCATATGAATCATCGGCCTGATCATGTAGTGAGAACAAGACGAGCTCATGGTTTTGATGTCATAATCAAGATGATTTCGTTTCCATACATGGACTGGAGAAGTTTTGAGCTCTTAAAGCTACAGTACGTTTATTCTACTTGTTTGAAAGATCCTGAAAAATCATTTTACTTATGAATACTTACCCCGTTTAAACTACAGTGATCGCCGTTAGGTCATAGAAAAGCAAACCTAAACCCAAAGCAAACATGCAAATCCACTCCAGTCTAAATAATTAGTCATATATGAAGACATGATCTGGAGTGCTTTAGCTTTGATCTGGATCTGGCAGGGAAGGGTGTGTGTGTGTGTGTGTGTGTGTGTGTGTGTGTGTGTGTGTGTAAACTGGCCTGATGTAAATGGATCGATATCAAGATCAATAGGTCCCCGTCTCTCTGGACTCTCTTTAATATGTGCTTTCATCATTTTATTATTTTTTTGTTATTATTATTTTTATATATAAATATTGCTATTTAGGTTGAATTTATTTTTATTTCAGTTTAAGTATTAGTTTATTTCCAGTTAATATTTGTATTGCCTCAACTATAACATATTTCAGTTTATCGCCAAGGCAACATTTCTAATTTTCAGTTTAAGTTTTTCAACTAATGTTATTTTATTTCAGCTTTTATTAATTAACAGAAACGATTTTATTAGTTTTAGTTTCTGATACTAACCCTGTGACACACATATTACAAAAAAGTGAACATGAGAGTAGGATTTTAAAAACTGTATTAACAACCATTTTTATTTAATTGAATTTAATAAAAAATTTAATTAGTCACAAAATGCGAATGTTATTAAAAACATTTAAATACTTTATTTATTTATTTATTATTTTCGTGAGTGCAACGCCAAAATTATGGGTTCAATTCCCAGCAAAAATCACATGAATCAACTCTTTTTATTAATTTCTTTACATAAAAACATTGGCAAATGCATATCATGTAAATGTAAATACCCTCAAAGGGCAGTTGAGAAACATTAATACTAAATACATTTAAAAAATAATTAATTTCGAGTCTGACTTTAACCATGAATTCTGCCATGCTAAAAATCACAATCAAAGATTTCATACGCATATTCCACAACAATGGCATTTCCATGACCATAAATGAGAAAGTCACAAAATTTCAAGAAAAAAAATCCTAGGTTAACTAGTATTTCCAACACCTCAAAAATGTGTTATACATAATATAAGGGTTAAAACCTGACAAAATGTTTATTTTTTTTAAAGGAACATAAAAATGATGAAATATTTCAGATTCTGCTCTACTTTACACACAGATTTTCTTGCTTCCACTGAAGCTCTTTGAGCTCAAATCACAACAAATAAAACACTAGATTAAATGTGAAAATGCAAAAAAAGAAGCATTTTTTTTATCAGCAGCTTCAGAGTTCTCACTGTTCATGCCCACTGACCTCACAACCAGGTCCTGAAAGGTTTGTGTCCCTCCAGATATGACTCATTTCCCAAAAACACAATGAACACATTAAGACCCCAACAATTAGATTTTCTCACCCTGCATTGAGAGCTTCCCCAGTCCGTATATATGATGCAAAGATGTGCTGCCTCATCCGATCCTCTCCCAGAAATCACATTACGCTTCCCAGAGCGGGAGAAATTAGATTTGATCCGCACTCCTCCGTCCACGCACTTCCTTCACTCCCACTCTCCGGATCATCTCTCCGGGACCCGAAGACTCACCGGCCGGCAGCTTGAAGCAATTCTCCTCCTCTTTTCTCTTCATCCGACAGCGCTGCACAGATTGAATGTCCTCGCTCTCGTCTATAGCGGTTTAATTGCTCTGAGCTTTACTGAAAGTGGATCAAGATGACCATGATTCTGACAGCAGAGCTGAGGATCCACTTACACTCTCAGTGCATCCCTCTTATAAACCTGTGCAAGACATCCACCTTACACTCGAAAAAATCATGAGCTCTTTTTTATACACAAATCTTGGGTTGAGCCTTTTGGGTACATTTCTTGGGTTATTTTTTCAGTGTTTGGGTAGTTTTTGTGTAACCCAGATCCTGGGTCAGACGTAACAACCCAGTGTTTGAGTAGTTTTTGTGTAACCCAGATCCTGGGTCAGACGTAACAACCCAGTGTTTGGGTGTTTTTTGTGTAACCCAGATCCTGGGTCAGACGTAACAACCCAGTGTTTGAGTAGTTTTTGTGTAACCCAGATCCTGGGTCAGACGTAACAACCCAGTGTTTGGGTGTTTTTTGTGTAACCCAGATCCTGGGTCAGACGTAACAACCCAGTGTTTGGGAAGCTTTTGTGTTACCCAGATCCTGGGTCAGACGTAACAACCCAGTGTTTGGGAAGCTTTTGTGTAACCCAGATCCTGGGTCAGACGTAACAACCCAGTGTTTGAGTAGTTTTTGTGTAACCCAGATCCTGGGTCAGACGTAACAACCCAGTGTTTGGGAAGCTTTTGTGTAACCCAGATCCTGGGTCAGACGTAACAACCCAGTGTTTGGGAAGCTTTTGTGTAACCCAGATCCTGGATCAGACGTAACAACCCAGTGTTTGAGTAGTTTTTGTGTAACCCAGATCCTGGGTCAGATGTAACAACCCAGTGTTTGGGTGTTTTTTGTGTAACCCAGATCCTGGGTCAGACGTAACAACCCAGTGTTTGGGAAGCTTTTGTGTTACCCAGATCCTGGGTCAGACGTAACAACCCAGTGTTTGGGAAGCTTTTGTGTAACCCAGATCCTGGGTCAGACGTAACAACCCAGTGTTTGAGTAGTTTTTGTGTAACCCAGATCCTGGGTCAGATGTAACAACCCAGTGTTTGGGTGTTTTTTGTGTAACCCAGATCCTGGGTCAGACGTAAAAACCCAGTGTTTGGGTGTTTTTTGTGTAACCCAGATCCTGGGTCAGACGTAACAACCCAGTGTTTGGGTGTTTTTTGTGTAACCCAGATCCTGGGTCAGACGTAACAACCCAGTGTTTGGGAAGCTTTTGTGTAACCCAGATCCTGGGTCAGACGTAACAACCCAGTGTTTGGGAAGCTTTTGTGTTACCCAGATCCTGGGTCAGACGTAACAACCCAGTGTTTGGGTAGTTTTTGTGTAACCCAGATCCTGGGTCAGACGTAACAACCCAGTGTTTGGGTAGTTTTTGTGTAACCCAGATCCTGGGTCAGACCTAACAACCCAGTGTTTGGGTAGTTTTTGTGTAACCCAGATCCTGGGTCAGACGTAACAACCCAGTGTTTGGGTAGTTTTTGTGTAACCCAGATCCTGGGTCAGACGTAACAACCCAGTGTTTGGGAAGTTTTTGCGTTACCCAGATCCTGGGTCAGACGTAACAACCCAGTGTTTGGGTAGTTTTTGTGTAACCCAGATCCTGGGTCAGACGTAACAACCCAGTGTTTGAGTAGTTTTTGTGTAACCCAGATCCTGGATCAGACGTAACAACCCAGTGTTTGAGTAGTTTTTGTGTAACCCAGATCCTGGGTCAGACGTAACAACCCAGTGTTTCTGTAGTTTTTGTGTAACCCAGATCCTGGGTCAGACGTAACAACCCAGTGTTTGGGAAGCTTTTGTGTAACCCAGATCCTGGGTCAGACGTAACAACCCAGTGTTTGGGTGTTTTTTGCGTTACCCAGATCCTGGGTCAGACGTAACAACCCAGTGTTTGGGTAGTTTTTGTGTAACCCAGATCCTGGGTCAGACGTAACAACCCAGTGTTTGGGTAGTTTTTGTGTAACCCAGATCCTGGGTCAGACGTAACAACCCAGTGTTTGGGTAGTTTTTGTGTAACCCAGATCCTGGGTCAGACGTAACAACCCAGTGTTTGGGTAGTTTTTGTGTAACCCAGATCCTGGGTCAGACGTAACAACCCAGTGTTTGGGAAGTTTTTGCGTTACCCAGATCCTGGGTCAGACGTAACAACCCAGTGTTTGGGTAGTTTTTGTGTAACCCAGATCCTGGGTCAGACGTAACAACCCAGTGTTTGAGTAGTTTTTGTGTAACCCAGATCCTGGATCAGACATAACAACCCAGTGTTTGAGTAGTTTTTGTGTAACCCAGATCCTGGGTCAGACGTAACAACCCAGTGTTTCTGTAGTTTTTGTGTAACCCAGATCCTGGGTCAGACGTAACAACCCAGTGTTTGGGAAGCTTTTGTGTAACCCAGATCCTGGGTCAGACGTAACAACCCAGTGTTTGGGTGTTTTTTGCGTTACCCAGATCCTGGGTCAGACGTAACAACCCAGTGTTTGGGTAGTTTTTGTGTAACCCAGATCCTGGGTCAGACGTAACAACCCAGTGTTTGAGTAGTTTTTGTGTAACCCAGATCCTGGGTCAGACGTAACAACCCAGTGTTTGGGAAGCTTTTGTGTTACCCAGATCCTGGGTCAGACGTAACAACCCAGTGTTTGGGTAGTTTTTGTGTAACCCAGATCCTGGGTCAGACGTAACAACCCAGTGTTTGGGTAGTTTTTGTGTAACCCAGATCCTGGGTCAGACATAACAACCCAGTGTTTGGGTAGTTTTTGTGTAACCCAGATCCTGGGTCAGACGTAACAACCCAGTGTTTGGGAAGTTTTTGCGTTACCCAGATCCTGGGTCAGACGTAACAACACAGTGTTTGGGTAGTTTTTGTGTAACCCAGATCCTGGGTCAGACGTAACAACCCAGTGTTTGGGTAGTTTTTGCGTAACCCAGATCCTGGGTCAGACGTAACAACCCAGTGTTTGGGAAGTTTTTGCGTTACCCAGATCCTGGGTCAGACGTAACAACCCAGTGTTTGGGAAGTTTTTGCGTTACCCAGATCCTGGGTCAGACGTAACAACCCAGTGTTTGGGTAGTTTTTGTGTAACCCAGATCCTGGGTCAGACGTAGCAACCCAGTGTTTGGGTAGTTTTTGTGTAACCCAGATCCTGGGTCAGACGTAACAACCCAGTGTTTGAGTAGTTTTTGTGTTACCCAGATCCTGGGTCAGACGTAACAACCCAGTGTTTGGGTATTTTTTGTGTTACCCAGATCCTGGATCAGACGTAACAACCCAGTGTTTGAGTAGTTTTTGTGTAACCCAGATCCTGGGTCAGACGTAACAACCCAGTGTTTCTGTAGTTTTTGTGTAACCCAGATCCTGGGTCAGACGTAACAACCCAGTGTTTGAGTAGTTTTTGTGTTACCCAGATCCTGGGTCAGACGTAACAACCCAGTGTTTGGGTATTTTTTGTGTTACCCAGATCCTGGGTCAGACGTAACAACCCAGTGTTTGGGTAGTTTTTGTGTAACCCAGATCCTGGGTCAGACGTAACAACCCAGTGTTTGAGTAGTTTTTGTGTAACCCAGATCCTGGATCAGACGTAACAACCCAGTGTTTGAGTAGTTTTTGTGTAACCCAGATCCTGGGTCAGACGTAACAACCCAGTGTTTCTGTAGTTTTTGTGTAACCCAGATCCTGGGTCAGACGTAACAACCCAGTGTTTGGGAAGCTTTTGTGTAACCCAGATCCTGGGTCAGACGTAACAACCCAGTGTTTGGGTGTTTTTTGCGTTACCCAGATCCTGGGTCAGATATAACAACCCAGGGGTTGAGTTATTTACCGTGGGCTTTATGCGACCTCTTCAGGAGAGAGCAGTGCAGCTCTGTCAAATTGGTGCGCGTCTTTGGTAAAATACAGGTTTGTGTAAATTTTTGTGTCTATAAATACGTTATTGTTCTGTATATCGTATTTATATATATATAAAAGTTACTTTTGGAACCGTTTTATTCAACTGACTTCAACTTCATGAACAGCTAATCTGTGTTGAGAGAGTCTGTTTGGAGCATGAATATGATCTGAAGGATTCCTACACTGCTGTCATTCATAAATCATAAATCAAAGCTAGATGTTCTGACAAAGCACTTGCATTACAGTAAAAGCAACGCCAGAAAAACACTTGAAGTAAGCGAGGATCCTCCGTCTCATGTTTCAGTGATTAGATTCACTATGACGGGTCATCAGAACTTCTGCTAGCCGCTGGTTCCATGAGTGTTGCAGAAAATAAGCAGTAATAAGTAATTGTAAAAGTAATAAGTAATAAGCAATAAGCGGTAACTAGCGAGAGCAGCTTCTCTGTTCTTCAACTCGCTGACGGATAGACAGATGCTGTCACAACAGAGCCAGTGTGTTTCAGAGCTTTTGTTTCTGGATGTGACCAGGAGGGAACGTGTGTGTGTGTGTGTGTGTGTGTGTGTGTGTGTGTGTGTGTGTGTGTTTTCAGCACAGAGCAGTGGATGATGGATGTAAGGAGTGAGTCTCTCACGTCACAAGTCACACAGACTTGGACTCAACTGTGAAACCAGAAACCAGAGTGTGTGTGTGTGTGTGTGCGTGTGTGTGTGTGTGTGAGTGAGAGAGAGAGAGAGAGAGAGAGAGAGAGAGAGATGGAAAAGCCATCGTGAGCCCTGATCGCTCGCTTCTGTTGTTTCTGCACTTCCTGCTCATGTCAAATATATAAAGTTTTCCGTTTGGGTTCAGAAACAAGAACCAGTTCATATCGAGAACTACAGTTACGATATAAGAATAATGATTTCGCTTGTGATAAAAAAATTAAGCAACATTGTGGATAATCTGCTTTTTATTGGCTCGTTAAACTCGCATCTCTCCACTGATGTTTTAATATAGCATCTGATTTAGTAGCAACTAAAACTTTGATTTCATATGAAATATTTAATATTTTATAAAAAATGAAAAATATTTAATATTTATAAAAAATTATAATATAAAAAATTATAATATATAAAAATATAATATATAAACTATTTCATAATATTTTATTAAAAATAAAAAATATTTATAAAAAATTATCATATAAATATAAATATATTAAATTATAATATGACATATTTAATCTTTTTTTTTATTAAAAAAATTTTATATTTGAATTCTTGTATTTTGAATTTGCTTGGCCACAATTATTGTTTCTCTGACCAAAAACACCAATTTATTGCTGAAACTTAAGACTGAAAAAAAGTTTTTTTTTAAATCTATACTGTCCAGCCCTACTCAGAACTGGTTCCTTTTAATTAAAAACGAACAAACATTAATATTCTTCTGATGACTAAAACATGCTGTTCTGTTCACACTAAAAATAATATGTAAAATAATGAAAACGTGATCCCGCAGCACAAAAATAAACCATGTTTTATGTGAGTTTACAGTCTGAAGTGAGCAAAAGACTGGACAGTGCTAATGAACAGAAAACATCTATCACGACGTCCTCGCTGAACACTGAGAGTTCGCACTCAGTCTGGAATCGTGAACTAAAAGAATCGTTCATGGAGTCATTGAGGAATCAGAAGTGTTCAGTTCGCACGGCGGACTCACGGCTCCAGTCTTCTCTCTGAATCCCGGAACCCAGCACCCATAATGCATCTGTGCTCTGATTTAATGGATTCAACACTCTGAGTGATTCACACACACTCTTACCGGCAGCTTTTAGAGCGTCTCCCGAAACACTTCATGAAGAGCTGACGCTCAACAAACACCACGGATGGATGATGGAGGGCTTTGAATTGCTTCCCTGTGTCCGGGTCGCTCCGGTGGGAAATCAGAGACAGAGAGGCCGTTAATCTCCCGTGTCGCGCGTCAAAAGCCAGACGCATTTAGTTTTCAGCGTGTGACACTTTGAAGAGATAATAACTCAAATCATCTGTGCTGCTTTTCATCTTGAGAGCTTCAGAGACATCAGAGATGAGAGTTTGATTCCTTTCACATGCAACGGGAAACCATAACGTTGTTATAAAGAAGAGTGTTTACATGATTATTAAAATTTCTCCACTTCTGAAAACTTCTTTCATGCCGATGAAATCAAGGCCAGGTGGGCGGGGCTAAATATTATCAATCATTCCGATGCCAATCAATAATGTGAACCTAAATCTAGAGGACAGAAGATCACAGGGATTAAAAGGTGGACTCCTTTCACTGCAGACAATAACAAACCACCTTAGCAACACCCTGGCAACCACACACAACACCCTGGCAAATACACACACACAGCACTGTTGCAACAGCCTAGCAACATCCTGGCAACCACACACACACACACAACACTGTTGCAATAGCATAGCAACAACCTGGCAACCACACACACACAACACTGTTGCAACAGCCTAGCAACACCCTGGTAACCACACACAACACTGTTGCAACAGCCTAGCAACACCTGGAAACCACACAACACTGTTGCAACAGCCTAGCAACATCCTGGCAACCTAGCTACAACCTGGCAACCACACACATCACTGTTGCAACAGCCCAGCAACACCCTGGCAACCACACACAACACAGTTGCAACAGCCTAGCAACACCTGGCAACATCCTAGAATCAGTGTAGTGGGTTTTGCACAAATAAAACTCATATCTTCAGACTTCTACACGGCTCTTTTCTCCAGCGGCCCCTTCAACAACACTGCCACCTCTGTGCTCATTAATGCTTACCCACAATCCTCTGCTCTCATTGGCCACGCTCACTTCCTGCAATTATGAAGGCGGAAGGCGGAGGTCAAAGGTCAACTAATGCAGCTCAGACTGCAGACAGAAGCGCAGCTGCAGAGCAACAGCAAACTCTTTTAGCACACGAATACACTATTTTATATGGTAACTGATAACACACACACACACACATATATATATACATACATGGGGCATAATATATATGGGGCAAAATATATCTTACACACGTATTGTAATAAAAAAAACATAATATTGAATGTAATGCTGTGCAAATTAATATATAATATAATTAATATAATATAAACATTATAACAAAAGAGCTACATAAGATTTACTGTAATGCTGTGAATATTTATATATAATTCATATAATAAAAATTATAATAAAATAGGCCCATAAGATTTACTGTAATGCTGTGAAAATTATTATGATTGATATGATATGAGATATGATATGACATGATATGTCATATCATATGATACAATAAAAGATTTTTAATAACCTTTATTTTCTTTGACTATCTTTATATATATATATTTATAAAAAAACACCTTATCAACACCATAGCAACACCCTGGCAACCACTCAGGACACACTAGCAACACCCTGGCAACCACAAAGCGTTATGTCAGGGATGTCCAATCCTGCTCCTGGAGGGCCACTGTCCTGCAGAGTTTAGCTCCAACCCCAATTAAACACACCTGAACCAGATAATCAAGGTCTTACTGGGCATTCTAGAAACTTCCAGGTAGGTGTGTTGAGGCAGGCTAGAGCTAAACTCTGCAGGACAGTGGCCCTCCAGGACTGAGTTTGGACACCCCTGCGTTATGTGTTATTGCAGTTGAAAATTCCATTGAAAAATTGTCTTAAATATGAAACGTTACGTAACATGAGTAACGCCTATTTTTGAACTATTAGAGCACTTTCTGATCCATATATTCACATCACTGAGTCTGGTTCCCTGATGTCGTATCAATCAGGCCTCAAGTTTCACATCAAAACTCGGCGCGGCGCCTCTGAATCTGAAAAAAACTCATTATTCGGACTCTAAACTCTGACCTCTGCAGCTCCAGGCTTGAAGTTTACCTCAGTGAAAGAATCTCACACGCCTCCGTTCTCCAGGAACATCAGAAGCTTGTTAAATTCTCCCAGAAGCCCCTGGGGTATGCAGATTCAGAGCGGGGGACACGCACAACAGATCCTTTTACGCGCCGCTCACACAAAGACACAGTGTTCGGCGTGTGAGCGCACAATAACCCAAACGTTGAGAATCAAAGCTGAAGGTGACGGTGTGTTTAATGAGACGAGAAACTCCAGAACACCTTAAACCACAGGAACAAACACACGTCACACACTCGCGGCCAGTCAAGACACACTGAAGCTGATCATACAAAACACTTTTCATTCTGAGAGACCCATTAGTTTATTAGTAATGGACTGGATGGTCAGACAAAATCATCAGACAATATTCAGGTCATTTTGAGATCAATAACTGCACCTGCTCCGCTGTTCTCCAAACTTTCCAACAGCATTCACAATAAACAAGGCCCATTTTATTTGCCTAAATATTTATTTAGTGCTTTTGAGTATTTAGAATCTATTGAGTATTTTAAATATGTATTATAATAATATTTAGTGTATTTTGTTAATATATTAATATTTACTATAAATATTGCTATAAAAATGAAAAATGATATTATATATATATATATATATATATATATATATATATATATATATATATGAAGAGTTCAGATGCAAAAGCCTCTAAGTGCCATCTAAAATTTTCCTCTAGAGTGATCATTTTTATCAAGCTCGTATATTTAAGTCCAGTAATTTCACTTAAATGATAATTAATAGATAATTTGCATCGCCATTTAAGTGAAATTATTGAAATTAAATATACAAGCTTGATAAAAATGATCATGCTAGAGGAAAATTTTAGATGGCACTTAGCGGCTTTTGCATCTGAACTCTATTAGAGCTGTCAAATCAATGAATCGCATCTAAAAAAAATTGTTTATATAATAAATTGCATATTTTATATATATATATACACTATATATATACACACACACACACACATTATATAAACAACTTAGATGCAATTCATCTATTATATATATATATATATATATATATATATATATATATGTGTGTGTATATATATGTGTGTGTGTGTGTGTGTGTGTCAGAATATATATATATATATATATATATATATATATATATATATATATATATATATATATATATATATATATATATATATATATACATACAGTGAGGAAAATAAGTATTTGAACACCCTGCTATTTTGCAAGTTCTCCCACTTGGAAATCATGGAGGGGTCTGAAATTGTCATCGTAGGTGCATGTCCACTGTGAGAGACATAATCTAAAATAAAAAATCCAGAAATCACAATGTATGATTTTTTAACTATTTCTTTGTATGATACAGCTGCAAATAAGTATTTGAACACCTGTCTATCAGCTAGAATTCTGACCCTCAAAGACCTGTTAGTCTGCCTTTAAAATGTCCACCTCCAGTCCATTTATTATCCTAAATTAGATGCACCTGTTTGAGGTCGTTAGCTGCATAAAGACACCTGTCCACCCCATACAATCAGCAAGAATCCAACTACTAACATGGCCAAGACCAAAGAGCTGTCCAAAGACACTAGAGACAAAATTGTACACCTCCACAAGGCTGGAAAGGGCTACGGGGAAATTGCCAAGCAGCTTGGTGAAAAAAGGTCCACTGTTGGAGCAATCATTAGAAAATGGAAGAAGCTAAACAAGACTGTCAATCTCCCTCGGACTGGGGCTCCATGCAAGATCTCACCTCGTGGGGTCTCAATGATCCTAAGAAAGGTGAGAAATCAGCCCAGAACTACACGGGAGGAGCTGGTCAATGACCTGAAAAGAGCTGGGACCACCGTTTCCAAGGTTACTGTTGGTAATACACTAAGACGTCATGGTTTGAAATCATGCATGGCACGGAAGGTTCCCCTGCTTAAACCAGCACATGTCAAGGCCCGTCTTAAGTTTGCCAATGACCATTTGGATGATCCAGAGGAGTCATGGGAGAAAGTCATGTGGTCAGATGAGACCAAAATAGAACTTTTTGGTCATAATTCCACTAAACGTGTTTGGAGGAAGAAGAATGATGAGTACCATCCCAAGAACACCATCCCTACTGTGAAGCATGGGGGTGGTAGCATCATGCTTTGGGGGTGTTTTTCTGCACATGGGACAGGGCGACTGCACTGTATTAAGGAGAGGATGACCGGGGCCATGTATTGCGAGATTTTGGGGAACAACCTCCTTCCCTCAGTTAGAGCATTGAAGATGGGTCGAGGCTGGGTCTTCCAACATGACAATGACCCGAAGCACACAGCCAGGATAACCAAGGAGTGGCTCTGTAAGAAGCATATCAAGGTTCTGGCGTGGCCTAGCCAGTCTCCAGACCTAAACCCAATAGAGAATCTTTGGAGGGAGCTCAAACTCCGTGTTTCTCAGCGACAGCCCAGAAACCTGACTGATCTAGAGAAGATCTGTGTGGAGGAGTGGGCCAAAATCCCTCCTGCAGTGTGTGCAAACCTGGTGAAAAACTACAGGAAACGTTTGACCTCTGGAATTGCAAACAAAGGCTACTGTACCAAATATTAACATTGATTTTCTCAGGTGTTCAAATACTTATTTGCAGCTGTATCATACAAATAAATAGTTAAAAAATCATACATTGTGATTTCTGGATTTTTTTTTTTAGATTATGTCTCTCACAGTGGACATGCACCTACAATGACAATTTCAGACCCCTCCATGATTTCTAAGTGGGAGAACTTGCAAAATAGCAGGGTGTTCAAATACTTATTTTCCTCACTGTATATATAGGCTACTGTGCATTCTGTGGACATAATAACAACAATCATGTATAATTATTAATTATTTTAATATAATAATCATTATTATTTATAGTCATTTTGATTTACAAATAACAATTGTTTTGCCAAATTATGCAGCCCTACAAACAACTTTTTTTTTAAAAATTGCAATTTTTTAATCTGAAAAGTCGCATTAACATTTCCCCCCGCAAAATTGTCCAGCCCTACTGTCCTGGTTTATTCTGCGATAAATACCAGTGTTATATTTTCCACCCTGCTCTTTTGTTACTGGAATCAGCCATCAAACCCAGTACTGATCAAACACAAGAGCTCAAGTGAATCTGCATTCAGCGATGTGACGTAACGTCTGCGGCCCGATGAAGATGCGCGGCGAACAGCGTTATGGCACGTTTTTCACACCGTATTTTGCAGCAGTGAAATATAAGCAGTAAAACAGCACCGGCCCACTGGGTTTAATTCAAACAAGCCTCGGGCCGCCAAAGCCAGACCACACAGACAAAACCAGCACTTTCCCACACGCAGGCTTTTAGAAATCCCACCCAAAACACACATCAGGCCCTGTAATGGCTTTCTCTCATTACGCCGCAGTATAAATGACTCCTGTAGCCGCTGACACTCAATAACGCTGACACACTCCCAAAGAACACACTCATCCGACACACGATACTCACGATATCACAACACACTGCCGACCCGCTACGACTGAAGAGATCCGATACGATGGACAAATCTGTTGGCTTTACTTCATCATCTGCTGCACTGATGTCACAAGTCATATTACAGCTCTCAAACAGGTATTATAGAGATCTGTTTATTAGTGTAAAACAGAATAAAAGTACACACTGCATATATTCAGTAGGTAAACTAGTACTTTATTCCCAACACAAGCCCTGTGCTTTATCTGAGGTCTCGCTCATGGGAAAATCAGCCTCCAAAATCACACAGCGCTCATTAACGTTCAGATGACGCGTGTAAAACGAGTATAAACTTTCCTTTAAAGCTCAAGCATGTCTTTATTCAATGGTAAAATACTTTCTCACATCCCTAATAATGCTTGACTTGAGACTCGACCAATGATGTGAGTTTGGGGGCGGGTGTATCTGCATGAATGACCAATGGCAGACGAGGGGGCGTGTTTAGGAAAACTGTTTGAAAACAGTCATTCTTCCAATTCAATTTGATGACACGAATGGAGCAGAAATTACACACTTCAGCTTTTAAAACACGGTCAGATCGACACTTTCACTGTGAACAGACCCTTTAGATGAATTTAAGACGATCACAATTATTTCAGTCAAATGCAAAACATAAACACACATTCAATAGTGGAGGTTCAAAAAACTGCCTTCTTACCTCAGTCTGAAGAATAAAGTTCCTTATGCATTTGTGATGTTCAGATCTCTCAACATCTACAGGAACAGAATGTTTCGTAAGACCTTGATGAAGCTCAATAAATCATTTCCCTTGAAGGAGTTATGCAATATCATTTAATATAATAACAGGTAAAACACCTTCAGGAATCCTTCCTGATCAAACTGTAATTTTATGCATCAACACATCAGGAAATCTTCCAATAATAACCTGAACAATGTTTGATTTCATTATTATTCATCATTTGCCTACTTCTAGCTTAAGTAATACAAGGATATCATAGACTTAATTGCATAAATCGCCTTCAGTTAAATCTCTTACTCAAATGATTTTCGTCCATCACAACAGATACATTTCCTTTTTCTTGAACTAGTTCCACTAAAACTCAAGTGCTGACAGCTTGTGAGAGATTGACTCCTTCAGCTCAGTGAGATTAAGTGCGCGAGATCTACGAAAAAACGCCGAAACTTTCGTAATTACGAGCACGAGCGCGAGAGCGAATTTGACAAACACACATGAACAACCGCGAGTATTTTAGTACAAATCTGCGCGTGCATCGCAGATGAACTGTGACTTCATCGATATACACGGCGGATTAAACATTCAAAGTCTCAGTGAATGTGTCAGATTGGCGTTTAAACACTCACCTTCATTCACGAGCCTCTAAAGTCCGTCAGAAAGCTTCATCAGCGCGTGTCCGCGGAACATAGAAACATTCAGCGAAGAATTACTCGGTGCCGTTTGTTCTGAGATTGAACGGACTCCTGCCCAACTCAAGGAGGAAAGCTGGTTTTCTTTCCTTCAGTGTGTGTGTGTGTGTGTGTGGCGCAGAGGCTCCAACCACCGACGCCTCAGAGAAATACACCTCAATGCCGCTTTACCTCACAGAAACCAGCAAATAATTACACCACCACCATAAAACCCTTCATAAAATATGCTCTGAACCTCAAATTAATAACATAAACCAGATTTATCAACCAGATCTGGTTCACTGCAAGACGTCAAAGTTTGAACAAAAAGAAAAGTACGTTTTTGAACTGGTGGTGGCGCTATAGAGTACGTCGTAGATACTTCAAAGTTGGTCGGATTGCTATTCAGGACCAACTCTATCTCTGTACCAAATCTGATCATATTCCTGTGTATGGTTGATGCCAAAGACTCCCATTCGGGAATAATACTAATAATAAAGCAATAGAATAATTACATTATACAGCAACTAAAAATATAAAATAAAAACCCTAAATTCACTCTTCACCTCACACTAATGGGCAGAAATACATTTTTATAATCCAAAAATGTATAAAATATTAATCTGCTAAATCAATAGGTGAATCAGAAATTTTCATTTAGAGAAGCAAAAGTATCAAATATATAAAATTGCACCTAAAATATGAACACCCCTTCATATGACCTAAAATAATATAATGAAATGTATAAATTTGCACCACCATTTTCCTTCTCTAAACCTCAAACTAACGACGGATCCTAAATACACCTGGAATTTAGGAATTTACCTGAAAACAGATAATTAAATACTGTAAATAAAATCTATTTTCATATAAACCTAATAATAAATATTTTACTCACAATTGCGAGTTTATATATTGCAATTCTGACTTTCTCGCAATTCTGCGAACTTTTTTCTCACAAGTCTGATATTTTTTCCTCGCAATTGACTTTTTTTCCCCTCGCAATTGTTTTTTTTCTATCGCAATTGCAAGTTTATCACACAATTCTGACTTTCTTGCTGTTGCGAATTTATATCTCAATTCTTTTTCCTCGCAATTCAGATTTTTTTCTGATTTGATTCGCGATTTCTCACAATTTTGACTTCACACAATTCACAACCTTTTTATCGTTATTCTGACTTTATGATTCTGACTGATTTGATTCGCGAATTTATCTCACAATTTTGACTTTTCACACAATTCACAACTTTTTTATGATTCTGAATGATTTGATCCGCGAATTTATCTCACAATTTTGACAACTTTTCACACAATTCACAACTTTTTTATGATTCTGAATGATTTGATCCGCGAATTTATCTCACAATTTTGACAACTTTTCACACAATTCACAACTTTTTTTAAATCATTATTTTGACTTTTTTCCTCACAATTCTGACTTTTTTTCCTCACAATTGGGAGTTTATAATCCCATAATTTTGAGGATATATTAGCCTATAGCCTACTTAAAACTATTTTTTTTAACTGTATCTTTATCGTTATAGTTATTCTCCTCAGTGCAAACGGGCATATATGACACTTCACAAGTCTTTTCACTCAATGTAATGGATTTGAGTTTCTCTTTTTATGTCCAAAAGGTTTTTGTTAATGCCGTTTTTAAATATGCATAGCAATCTGCTGGCAAATTCATTCATTACCGGAAGGAGGAGAGCGTTTGCTAAGATCCATTTCGCAGTGACTGAAAATAATCTGCCATCCTATGAAACGGGAGCACAGGACGTGTGGTTGCGGTGGTGTGTTTGGGATCTGGGAAACCAAAGGATCCCACAAACGACACTCATTATTAAGGCATTTATATTAGTGATGTCAATGTCAGTGTGTTCTGAGATTCTAGGTCTTATTTAATATTTTGAAACAGCTTTTATATTTTATATTTTCATTTTAATGTTATTCGTGGTTTTTTCCTCCTTTTTTTAATATTGCTATTTAGGTTTCATTTATTTTTATTTCAATTTTAGTTATTTCCAGTTAATAGTTTTAGTGCTTCAAATGAATCAATCACTACGAGACTTTGATAAGAACAGTGTTTTATTATTCATCCCGTCTCATAATAATGCATTACAGGAAACTACAACATCAAGAATGAGAATAAAGATGCACATGAACCACCAACCCATATTAGCTTAAAAACAAGAGCTAAATACTATAAAACAGAAGAAAGAAGAAAAAAAAGAAATATGTTTCTCTATATTAATCAAAATTTGAGCACAAACAAAAGTTTTAATCAAGGCACTTAGACGATCAGATATCCCACAAACCGTACACAGACAGATGGAGCACAGAAATAACACGTAAAACATTAAATATCACCGTTCTGTGCTGTAAAAATATGTGCAGAGCCCCTGGAAAGCCCCAGAAATCATCATCGCTCCTGCCTCAATAAATATACCTGCATAAATAGAGCTCTGTGTGTCGAACTGCAGCGGGACGCAGGAGACGAGAATCCAAACGCTTTATACCGATCCACCAGTGATTTCATGTGAGAAGTTGAACAAATATATCATCACAGAGTCAACTGCTCTTTAAATACCTGTGGAACTTCTGTAATGCTGGAAATAACACTCAATAAAACACATGATACTCATACAAAAACATCCACAATGCAACACTGAACATTAAAGAATGAAGCTGAAATACTGCAGTTAACACAGCATCTGATCTCAAGCTTTATGATGATCTTCAAAAACAGCTGGAAAAATTATTTTTTTATTCAGTGCAAATATCTAAACATTCTTTATTAAATGTATTAAATGTATTAAATGCATTTACTGGAGAAGCAATTAAGACTTGTTTTCAAAAAAGTTCAAAGTAAGTTTATAATTAAAATACCAATTATTTTAATACGAGCTATTTTAAGGCATGAAGAAATATTTTTCAAAGATAAAAAGTGTCAGAACAAATATCTGCCAATGGGGTCAGAAAAATCACCTCGTTTTCCCTTTGAATTAAGTTGATTTTTCGGACTTTGTTTTTAATGTTTTAAGCACAAACTCACTTTAGATACATTTTTCATAAAACGAGACTTCAGTCATTTTACATGTACAAGCAAATGTATCTTAATTTATGAATGTTTAGATATTTGAACCTTGAAAACAAGACGAAAATACTTTTTTTTTTTTTTTTGCAGTGTACATTATTTAAATCAGTACTCTATAAACTCTGCTGTAAATGTGTATCTTTCTGATGCTTTTTTTGTTGTTGAGGAAAATCAAGGCAAATATATCTCTTAGCAAAAACATTCACATACTAAAATAAATCTGGAGACTGTAAAAGATGACCAGCGAGGCGTTCACTCCACCGTTCAGCACGAGCGCTCAGAACTGGACCGTGTGAGCGTGTTTCTTACATAAGGGCTTGTCTTTCTTGGAGAAGAAGGTCTGACCCTCTAGACTCGTGCTGCACACCTACAGAGAGAGAGACACAGAGAGACAGAGAGAGAGAGAGAGGGAGAGAAATCAGGACTCAAAACCAGTCACACGTCATTAGATCTACTGAAAGAGTACAAATATTTACAAAAGAGTATTTTCACCAACATTCGTGTTTGTAACCGGACATTTTAATATCCAGTCAAAGCAGTAAGAGAGATCAGATAATTGCATTCTTGTGTAAATTCATAAGTCGACACCATTGCTGAGTATTTCCTCATCAAAAACACGCTTTGAAATCGCTGGTGTTTCTGACGTCACAAACTACCTTGTAACCAATCAGATCAACGTGTGATCGTCAACCAGTGGATCTCTGAGTGAGTGGAGGCGGGGCTCATTTGCATATTCATAGAACCGCGCATACTAAATGAGGCAAGGGTGTCGAGTTACATTCAAGATATTTTAAGGCATGAAGAAATTTTTTTTCAAGGAAAAAACATTTAAAGTCCCCATGAAATCAAAATTGACCCTATTTACTTTGTTAGCGCATATTACTAGTCTTGTGGTGAACAATTAATCCGTGCAAGAAAATATTTAAAAAAAAATTTTTTACCATGGTAATCTTTAATCAAAATCTGAAAATGCCCCTCCCCTCTGCATTGGAGGACCTTCTCTGATGACGTAGGTTTGAGGAATTGGTTTGGGCAACGCTTAACCACTCCCCTCAAACCGTTAGTCTGCTATGAGCAGAGATGGAGAGGAGGAGCGCTAGAGTAAAACCCTGCCCTCTGTTCAATATTCCTTTTCACTGGGAAATACGTCATAACACTGGAGAAAAGTCGTTTGCAACTTCCGGTTCACGGGGACTTTAAATATGTCAATTTGGTGATCAAAGATGAGTTTTAAGGGATAAAATTATTAACTACAGGGAGACTTTAAGTAAGAAATAATTTATTGTCAACAACATTTTTTGTAACAATCCCAAAAGCAGCTCCAAATAAAGCAGAAACATCGTGTGGTGTGTGAAAACTTATCTGAATGTTGCAGAAATGCACTTTCTGATATTATTCACACAATAGATCATTTATTCAATCACAGATGAGCTCATCTTAATAATATTCAGACTCCAGGTCCATTTTATCAGCTCAAAACACTGAAGAATCATGTTGATACTTTATAAGGTTTCTGAACTTCATACTTGATAACAAGTCCTTTGTGAAAAATGTAACATTGTTTTTTTGTAGTTTTTTATTTAATTTAATTTTTTTAGTTACATTCAAGCTATTTTACGTTCTATTTAACGTTTAAATGTCATTTATGTCAGAACAAATATCTGCCAATGGAGTCAGAAAAATCCACTTTACCTTTGAATCGAGTTGATTTCTCTGCCCGCACTGGCAGATAACAAGACTTATATATCTTAATATCTCAAGTCACTGTGCTTCTCCATGTTCAGATAATCGTACTGGAAAACTGCACTTTTTGCAGTGAAGAAATACTTGATCTGATCAAATGCTCAGCTAGAATGTTGCTTTGGATGAAAGCATCTGCCAAATGCATTTCTGCAACAGTAAACACAGTGTATCCAGTCAGTCGTCTGTGTTTGGTGTCTATCAAACTCCCTTTAGACCAGCGTTTGAAATTAACACCCGCCAAAGGCAGGTAAAAGTCAACAGTGGCAGGTTAAAAATTATATTTACTCACTTTGCTGGGGAAGTTCGTTTCAGACAAATCTGCACAGATTTAGCACAAATACTCAACTCATCATCATCGTGATATATTAAACACAGCATATTGCGCAAAATCTGCTCATATCTAATTTTTTTGATGTTCTTTGTACTGTATTGTTCTGTCCACCTAAAACACATTTTTGGTGAAAAGGATGAGGATGATAAAGGAAGCTGTCATATGGTCATGTTACAATGTACCCCACCTATGGGGCATGTTGTCACATTTCACTTCCATTCTGACACGAGCTGTGATGAAGTTAATCTGGTTTATTTTTTGGCTAGAAGAAGTCCTGAAAGGCCGGCAACTTAATTTAGAAGCCAAATTGGCTGGTGAGTGAAAAAGTGAATTTCAAACCCTGCTTTAGAAGTGTGTATTCCTGGTGTTTCTGCACACACACACATACCGCACACACGAAGCAGGTGTCGTGCCAGGTGAACCCCAGCGCATCCAGGAACTTGTCGCCCGCTTCGATGGGAAAGTCACATCCGTGACAGCCGGTGCCGAAGAGGGTGTAGTAATCTAAAGCAATCAGAACACAGAACAGAATCAGTCATACTGAATGTTCACTGATGGATCATCTGCAGTGGGACACAAATCAAGCACATACAATATCAGTAGAAGCACAAGTACACATTTTCAGTTCTTGCTTTTTAATGTACTTAAGTATTAAATGTAAAAATTACTGATCGATGAAGAAATTTAGTTTAGTTTAGTTTTATTTAGAGTTTGACAAGGCGGGATATTGTAGAACAAAACCCTGAAATGTATCAAACATAATACATACTCAAAACAACCTTATGTACCGAAACAAAATAACAGGAGGAGTAAAACAGATACACAGAAAAACCTGAAATACATCAGGCTTCATACAATCAAACCTGTAAGTTATTTATAAGAATGTTTATTATTTATTCTATTCATGTTGTTTCATAATTGATGAATTTTGCAATATTAACACTGTTATTTTCCTGCTTATTACTGTAGAGCTGCTCTGAAGCAATCTGTTTTGTATAAAGCACTATAGAAATAAATCTGACATGACATTCAATGGGCTTTAACAGTTTCCAAATTAAAACAATTTAATTTACAATAATCAATACTAAAATTCAAACCATCAAGTTCAAACAATATTCATGACTCATTTTGACCAGATCAGTGAATCGGTGAGTCGTTGACTCAAGAACAGTCTGATTCGTGAATGAATCGTTCAGTGTAATTTGTGAATCAACTCAACAGGAAAGAATCTTCTCGCGATTTTTTGGCTTTACATAATGACAAACAAGGAATAAAAATACTACGTCTGCCAATGGGGTCCGAAAACTTGTTTTTCCTTCAAATTGTTGATTTTTCAGACCCCATTGGCAGATATTTACACTTGTTTTAAGCAAAAACTCACTTCCTTTTTATCAATTTCTCATTGTGCATCTCAAGTATGTGGATTTAAGAAAGTGTAGATATTTGTTTATATTGTTTGTATTATATACAGCACTACTTTTTCTTCGGCTTGAAATATTAAGGAAAAATGTATGTTTAAAGTTCCCAAAATAAAAATGCTCTACCTAGTTAGCAGTAAACCATGACAAGGGTAGTAAAGTTTTAGGATTCTCTTGTAACCTGTAAAGATCAGTGAGTGTTTAAAAGGATAGTTCACCCAAAAATTAAAATTAGCCCATGATTTACTCACCCTGAAGTCGTCCTAGGTGTGTATGACATTCTTCTTTCAGACGAATACAATCGGAGTTATATTAAAAAATGTCCTGGCTCGTCCAAGCTTTATAATGGGAGTGAATGTTTTTTTTTTTTTGGAAGTCCATCAAAGCTTATCCATGCTAAAAGTGCTCGACGCGGGTTAATAAAGGCCTTCTGAAGCGAAGCGATGCATTTGTGAAAGAAAAATATCCATATTTAAAACTTTATCAACTAAAATAACTAGCTTCCGGCAGACCAATAAAATGCACTTTTATGATGGATAGATGCACTTTTATGGACTTCCAAAGACAGACACCCATTCACTCCAATTATAAAGGAGGGGTTTATGGGTAACGGTGGAGTGTATGGGTAACGGTGGAGTGTATGGGACGGTGGGGTGTATGGGTAACGGAGGGGTTTATGGGTAACGGAGGGGTTTATGGGTAACGGAGGGGTGTATGGGTAACGGAGGGGTTTATGGGTAACGACTGAGGGGTTTATGGGTAATGACTGAGGGGTTTATGGGTAACGGAGGGGTGTATGGGTAACGGAGGGGTTTATGGGTAACGGAGGGGTGTATGGGTAACGACTGAGGGGTTTATGGGTAATGACTGAGGGGTGTATGGGTAACGGAGGGGTGTATGGGTAACGGAGGGGTTTATGGGTAACGGAGGGGTGTATGGGTAACGACTGAGGGGTTTATGGGTAATGACTGAGGGGTGTATGGGTAACGGAGGGGTTTATGGGTAACGGAGGGGTGTATGGGTAACGGAGGGGTGTATGGGTAACGACTGAGGGGTTTATGGGTAACGACTGAGGGGTTTATGGGTAACGACTGAGGGGTGTATGGGTAACGGAGGGGTGTATGGGTAACGGAGGGGTTTAAGGGTAACGGAGGGGTTTAAGGGTAACGGAGGGGTGTATGGTAACGGAGGGGTGTATGGGTAACGACTGAGGGGTGTATGGGTAACGGAGGGGTGTATGGGTAACGGAGGGGTTTATGGGTAACGGAGGGGTTTAAGGGTAACGGAGGGGTTTAAGGGTAACGACTGAGGGGTGTATGGGTAACGGAGGGGTGTATGGGTAACGACTGAGGGGTTTATGGGTAACGGAGGGGTGTATGGGTAACGGAGGGGTGTATGGGTAACGACTGAGGGGTTTATGGGTAACGACTGAGGGGTTTATGGGTAACGACTGAGGGGTGTATGGGTAACGACTGAGGGGTGTATGGGTAACGGAGGGGTTTATGGGTAACGGAGGGGTTTAAGGGTAACGGAGGGGTTTAAGGGTAAAGGAGGGGTGTATGGTAACGGAGGGGTGTATGGGTAACGACTGAGGGGTTTATGGGTAACGACTGAGGGGTTTATGGGTAACGACTGAGGGGTTTATGGGTAACGACTGAGGGGTGTATGGGTAACGGAGGGGTGTATGGGTAACGGAGGGGTGTATGGGTAACGGAGGGGTGTATGGGTAACGGAGGGGTTTATGGTAACGGTGGGGTGTATGGGTAACGGAGGGGTTTATGGGTAACGGAGGGGTTTATGGGTAACGGTGGGGTGTATGGGTAACGGTGGGGTGTATGTGTAACGACTGAGGGGTTTAAGGGTAACGGAGGGGTTTATGGGTAACGGAGGGGTGTATGGGTAACAACTGAGGGGTTTATGGGTAACGGAGGGGTGTATGGGTAACGACTGAGGGGTTTATGGGTAACGGAGGGGTTTATGGGTAACGGAGGGGTTTATGGAGGGGTTTATGGGTAACGGTGGGGTGTATGGGACGGTGGGGTGTATGGGTAATGGAGGGGTTTATGGGTAACGGAGTGGTGTATGTGTAACGACTGAGGGGTTTAAGGGTAACGGAGGGGTGTATGGGTAACGGAGGGGTGTATGGGTAACGACTGAGGGGTGTATGGGTAACGACTGAGGGGTGTATGGGTAACGACTGAGGGGTTTATGGGTAACGACTGAGGGGTTTATGGGTAACGACTGAGGGGTTTATGGGTAACGGAGGGGTTTATGGTAACGGTGGGGTGTATGGGTTACGGAGGGGTTTATGGGTAACGGTGGGGTGTATGGGTAACGGAGGGGTTTATGGGTAACGGTGGGGTGTATGGGTAACGACTGAGGGGTGTATGGGTAACGACTGAGGGGTGTATGGGTAACGACTGAGGGGTGTATGGGTAACGGAGGGGTTTATGGGTAACGGTGGGGTGTATGGGTAACGGAGGGGTTTATGGGTAATGGTGGGGTGTATGGGTAACGGAGGGGTTTATGGGTAACGGAGGGGTTTATGGGTAACGGAGGGGTGTATGGGTAACGGAGGGGTTTATGGGTAACGACTGAGGGGTTTATGGGTAATGACTGAGGGGTTTATGGGTAACGGAGGGGTGTATGGGTAACGGAGGGGTGTATGGGTAACGGAGGGGTTTATGGGTAACGGAGGGGTGTATGGGTAACGACTGAGGGGTTTATGGGTAATGACTGAGGGGTGTATGGGTAACGGAGGGGTGTATGGGTAACGGAGGGGTTTATGGGTAACGGAGGGGTGTATGGGTAACGACTGAGGGGTTTATGGGTAATGACTGAGGGGTGTATGGGTAACGGAGGGGTTTATGGGTAACGGAGGGGTGTATGGGTAACGGAGGGGTGTATGGGTAACGACTGAGGGGTTTATGGGTAACGACTGAGGGGTTTATGGGTAACGACTGAGGGGTGTATGGGTAACGGAGGGGTGTATGGGTAACGGAGGGGTTTAAGGGTAACGGAGGGGTTTAAGGGTAACGGAGGGGTGTATGGTAACGGAGGGGTGTATGGGTAACGACTGAGGGGTGTATGGGTAACGGAGGGGTGTATGGGTAACGGAGGGGTTTATGGGTAACGGAGGGGTTTAAGGGTAACGGAGGGGTTTAAGGGTAACGACTGAGGGGTGTATGGGTAACGGAGGGGTGTATGGGTAACGACTGAGGGGTTTATGGGTAACGGAGGGGTGTATGGGTAACGGAGGGGTGTATGGGTAACGACTGAGGGGTTTATGGGTAACGACTGAGGGGTGTATGGGTAACGACTGAGGGGTGTATGGGTAACGGAGGGGTTTATGGGTAACGGAGGGGTTTAAGGGTAACGGAGGGGTTTAAGGGTAAAGGAGGGGTGTATGGTAACGGAGGGGTGTATGGGTAACGACTGAGGGGTTTATGGGTAACGACTGAGGGGTTTATGGGTAACGACTGAGGGGTTTATGGGTAACGACTGAGGGGTGTATGGGTAACGGAGGGGTGTATGGGTAACGGAGGGGTGTATGGGTAACGGAGGGGTGTATGGGTAACGGAGGGGTTTATGGTAACGGTGGGGTGTATGGGTAACGGAGGGGTTTATGGGTAACGGAGGGGTTTATGGGTAACGGTGGGGTGTATGGGTAACGGTGGGGTGTATGTGTAACGACTGAGGGGTTTAAGGGTAACGGAGGGGTTTATGGGTAACGGAGGGGTGTATGGGTAACAACTGAGGGGTTTATGGGTAACGGAGGGGTGTATGGGTAACGACTGAGGGGTTTATGGGTAACGGAGGGGTTTATGGGTAACGGAGGGGTTTATGGAGGGGTTTATGGGTAACGGTGGGGTGTATGGGACGGTGGGGTGTATGGGTAATGGAGGGGTTTATGGGTAACGGAGTGGTGTATGTGTAACGACTGAGGGGTTTAAGGGTAACGGAGGGGTGTATGGGTAACGGAGGGGTGTATGGGTAACGACTGAGGGGTGTATGGGTAACGACTGAGGGGTGTATGGGTAACGACTGAGGGGTTTATGGGTAACGACTGAGGGGTTTATGGGTAACGACTGAGGGGTTTATGGGTAACGGAGGGGTTTATGGTAACGGTGGGGTGTATGGGTTACGGAGGGGTTTATGGGTAACGGTGGGGTGTATGGGTAACGGAGGGGTTTATGGGTAACGGTGGGGTGTATGGGTAACGACTGAGGGGTGTATGGGTAACGACTGAGGGGTGTATGGGTAACGACTGAGGGGTGTATGGGTAACGGAGGGGTTTATGGGTAACGGTGGGGTGTATGGGTAACGGAGGGGTTTATGGGTAATGGTGGGGTGTATGGGTAACGGAGGGGTTTATGGGTAACGGAGGGGTTTATGGGTAACGGTGGGGTGTATGGGTAACGGAGGGGTTTATGGGTAACGGAGGGGTTTATGGGTAACGGTGGGGTGTATGGGTAACGGAGGGGTTTATGGGTAACGGTGGGGTGTATGGGTAACGCTCACCCGTCTCGCAGTACGGCTGCCCGTCCTCCAGGTGGAAGGTGTTGTTGCGGATCGGCTGCTGGCAGGAGGCGCACAGAAAGCACTGCACATGCCAGGTCTGCTTCAGGGCGTTGATGACCTCCTGTTAGCAGATGAAAACAGCACATTAAACTCTCTCTGTGAAACAACGACTCGTTGCTACGACTACAAACGCTTCGGCTACTTATCTGAGCAAATCACAGACTTTGTCAGCCAAACCAGTTAAGACAAAATTATTACTGAGATTTTAACAACACATTCACATGTTCACAGTTCTCTGATGTCGGTTAATGGTCACATGTGCAGATAAGTAAATAAAATATTTAATCTATCTTAGTAAGCTTTTATAAGCAATCAAATTATATATATATTTTTTTATATATATTATATGTTAAAAAAAGTAAAAGTTATATATTTTGAATTAAATGTTTTAATTTTAGCATATACACTTTTTTATAATATTTTATAATAATTATTAATATATTTTAGAATTATACATATACACAAAATTAAGTAATTTATATAAAATATAATTAATATTAATAGAAATGTATTTTGTAAAAAATAAATGATAAAATATAAATAATTTTATTTCAGAAGAAAATACAGTCCAGCTTAAGTCAGTTCAGTGATGTTTCATTTTTGTTATTAATTACTTAATTATAATTAAAAAGTTATTAATTTAGTTAATTTATATATATAGCCGCTCTGGAGAAAACCGTAATGTCATCGTCCAGCTCAGATCAGTTCTCATATAATGGTGTCAATGCAGGCAGATCAATAATATTGTTGAATATTAAATATATCCAGGACAAAAAAAGCAAAGGTTTTCTCTCATTCGTTCACTAAGCGAATGAAGCGGTTCTGAAGCCCACTAAAGCCGATGCGACACAGCCAGTGCTAATTGTCACACATCTGAGCAGCCGGTGCCAGCTTTACCAGACCTTATGATCCCGATTAAAGCTCGTTCCCACAGTCCCACACTCTCAGAGAGAGCAGAGGAGGGGGAGGCTGGGAATGATGAAGGAATGAAGCTTTAAAGGGAAAGAATCATGGAGGTCAGAATAGACAGAACGAGGAGAGGAGAAGCGGACGGACGACGCAGCAAAACTCAAACTAGTTAAGTTGGGATGAACAGAACCAGCTACTAACAAACTGAAGCAAAACTACATTGAAACTATTTACTGAAACTATTTACCTGTAAAAGGGAGCTGGTTGCGATAAACCCTATCGTATTTTGCATATATAAAAATGTTGCATTTATTTAAATAAAAATAACTATGATGAACTGTTAACAGCTTCAAACTTGAACATATATATTTTTGTTAAATATATACAGTGAGGAAAATAAGTACTTGAACACCCTGCTATTTTGTTCAAATACTTATTTTCCTCACTGTATTTGGTTAATAAACTAATAGATTTTATATATTATACATAATTTATATACATGTATGTGTGTGATTTGAAATAATATACTATATTTAAAAATGATGTAAAATGTTGTTTTTATATATAGATTTCAGGTTTTATAAATAATTTATATAATATATATTATATATAGGCCTACACACACAAACACATAAAATGTATTCAAAATAAGTATATAAATACAATTCATATATATGTTTGTGATTTGAAATATTATTTATATAAAAAAATAAGTATATAAATATTTTTCATCATATATATATATATATATATTTTTTTTTTTTTTCATCATATATATATATATATATATATATATATATATATATATATATATATATATATATATATACACACACTGTATAACTATATACATATATAACTATATAGCTATATACAGTGATATATAGCTATATACAGTGATATATATATATATATATATATATATATATATATATATAGATAGATAGATAGATAGATAGATATATATATATATATATATATATGATAAAAAAAAAAAATCCTGCTGTGGCTTTCGTTGCAAAATAGAGCAATAAGCCTATGACAATACTGTTTTAAATGTAGTACATCATTTAATGTTACCCTTCTGTTTGTTGAACTGTTGTATACAATCAATGTCACATTTGAAATCGTGTGGATATTCAGGAAACTTTGCATTCTTGCTCGTATAATATGATCAACATTAAAAACACTGCAGGATATCAGCCTATATTTTGATTGCAGATTTAGTAGCACAGATAGCGCAAACGGCTCGTGGCAGAACACAGACCGACTGAATGACACTTTAATTTAAGTAGAAAATCTCAAATGAAGATCGCTAAACTCCAGCTTACTCGTCTGTGTTTTCAGATCATCCGCGGTTCTTCAGCAGTGTCGAGAGCGCGCGCGCATGGTTGCCAGATACTTTTGAAAAGACCGGGTAGAAAACGTGTTCTTTTAACAGAAAAGCTCTGACTGGGGGTTTAATTATTAAAATCTGGCAACCGTAAACATGAACGCTCGTAAAAACAGTCGATGTGTTGTCGTCTCCTTTATTTGACACAAACAAGTGCTTTTGGTTAAGTTTAAAAAATGTTTAAACACATTTCAGTCTCGTCTTTTTTCGTCAACGATATTGCATGTGTTGATATAGTCACAGTTATCGTTTAATGACGTGGGTGTCGTCTCTCATCGTCTTGTCTTAGTCAGGGGAAAAAAGGTCGTCAACGAACATTTTTCGTCATAGTTTTCGTTAACGAAATTAACACTGCTGTGGCGGAACTGTTTTCTGAAACTGCAAAATAGCACCAGGGAACGTTTACGCCGGAACACGCCTCCTCTTTTCGCTGAACCGCCCCCGGGAGCGCAAGTTCATTCCCTAATTTACCAACGTGCGTCTGTGGAGGGAAAAGTCCGCTGTGCGTCGGGTGCAAAATAGGAATGAAACATGCGTCAGTGTACAAAGTCAATTGCGCTGGGTGCAAGATAGGGCCCGATGTCACTGAAATGCATTTAAGCTGTAGTGTCACTGATTTAAGCTAATTACTACCCAACAAGACACAGTTTGAGGAATCATTCACAAACATGTAGGACGACACGCACACACTTTTAAACATACAGTTGGGAATATGAGCAATCGTAGACTCAGTTAGTGTCTGTTGTGTCACTCACCCCGAGCACCTTCTGCTGGCAGCGGGAGCACGTCGGGGCCAGAAACTGCTCGTAACAGCGCTCGCAGTAAACGGACCCGCGCTCCTCCACGAAGCCCACGTCTGCCAGCGAGCGGTGGCAGTGAGAACAGCTGAACTCCTCATTGTGCCACGATTTGCCCATGGCCACCAGGAACGGACCCCTGCAAAACGCCAGACGCTTATTCAACAGCAAACAGGACAAATAACAGATCCACTTCCTTCAGCTGTCAATCATATAGGGTTATTACAGTTAAACACTGTTACTTGAAGAAAAGAAACGTTAACTTAAATAAATATAAAATAAAAATAAGATAAATAGGTACAGGTACAGGTAATTTAGGTCTGTATTTGTATGTGCATAAATGACATGCTGTGTTAGCTTTATTCTATGATATATATACACTCACCTAAAGGATTATTAGGAACACCATACTAATACTGTGTTTGACCCCCTTTCGCCTTCAGAACTGCCTTAATTCTACGTGGCATTGATTCAACAAGGTGCTGAAAGCATTCTTTAGAAATGTTGGCCCATATTGATAGGATAGCATCTTGCAGTTGATGGAGATTTGTGGGATGCACATCCAGGGCACGAAGCTCCCGTTCCACCACATCCCAAAGATGCTCTATTGGGTTGAGATCTGGTGACTGTGGGGGCCATTTTAGTTCAGTGAACTCATTGTCATGTTCAAGAAACCAATTTGAAATGATTCGAGCTTTGTGACATGGTGCATTATCCTGCTGGAAGTAGCCATCAGAGGATGGGTATATGGTGGTCCATAAAGGGATGGACATGGTCAGAAACAATGCTCAGGTAGGCCGTGGCATTTAAACGATGCCCAATTGGCACTAAGGGGCCTAAAGTGTGCCAAGAAAACATCCCCCACACCATTACACCACCACCACCAGCCTGCACAGTGGTAACAAGGCATGATGGATCCATGTTCTCATTCTGTTTACGCCAAATTCTGACTCTACCATCTGAATGTCTCAACAGAAATCGAGACTCATCAGACCAGGCAACATTTTTCCAGTCTTCAACTGTCCAATTTTGGTGAGCTCGTGCAAATTGTAGCCTCTTTTTCCTATTTGTAGTGGAGATGAGTGGTACCCGGTGGGGTCTTCTGCTGTTGTAGCCCATCCGCCTCAAGGTTGTGTGTGTTGTGGCTTCACAAATGCTTTGCTGCATACCTCGGTTGTAACAAGTGGTTATTTCAGTCAAAGTTGCTCTTCTATCAGCTTGAATCAGTCGGCCCATTCTCTCTGACCTCTAGCATCAACAAGGCATTTTCGCCCACAGGACTGCCGCATACTGGATGTTTTTCCCTTTTCACACCATTCTTTGTAAACCCTAGAAATGGTTGTGCGTGAAAATCCCAGTAACTGAGCAGATTGGGAAATACTCAGACCGGCCCGTCTGGCACCAACAACCATGCCATGCTCAAAATTGCTTAAATCACCTTTCTTTCCCATTCTGACATTCAGTTTGGAGTTCAGGAGATTGTCTTGACCAGGACCACACCCCTAAATGCATTGAAGCAACTGCCATGTGATTGGTTGATTAGATAATTGCATTAATGAAAAATTGAACAGGTGTTCCTAATAATCCTTTAGGTGAGTGTATATATATTTTTTTTTAGAAAAGCATTTCTAGGGACCCAAGACGCAAATTAGCTTATGCTATACTCTCGATGTGCAATGCATATTTTCCAATTTTCGACTGGAATCATGTTTTTTGTACTGTCCCTATATAAATAAACTTATAAATAAAAAAAAAATAAAATAAACTATTATTTCAGCTACATTTCTCATTTTAATGTAGTTCAATTTAATACTACACTAATAAATACTGATTATACTAAAATAACTACACTGAATACAGAAATAAAAATTTATAAAAACTATATAGGCATTTAAAAACATGACAAAACTACTAAATCTAAATTAAAAAGGAAAATATAAAAATAAACCACCACAACTACAATAACGCTGCATCCACCATAAAAAAAAAAAAAAAAACTCCCCCCCTTCCAAAATATTTAATTAATTAAACAAATGGAAGTGATTTGGCAATAAATGTTGTGATAGAGTTTGTAATTCGCTTTGCCTTTTCCGAGTTGGTCGAAAGCTTTCAAGGTTGTCCTGGTTTGCACATCAGCGCTGTTTGATCTGACATCTGTGGTTTATAACAGATTTTGCGCCGACTTTAAATGCTTCCTATTAGATCTCACTGTGATATTATTAATTCTGCGGTGAATTCAAACACTTTCTCACTGGATCTCCCAGTGCTGTGTAATAACAGTGTCGCGTGACTGAGATCGGCCCACTAGTAAACCTGTTCTGAGCTTGCGATGCGCGGAAGCACAAACGAATAGCGCGGTTTCATAACTTTCGTTTCATTTGATGTTTCTCATATCGTATGTAACAGAAGTTGCAGCTCTTATCAATTGCACAATGTGGTACGTTATCAATTAATATTTAGAAAATTGATTTTTGACATTTGTGATTCGATTCAGAATAGTCTACATCCGCATCGCGATGCATCCAAGAATCGATTCCCCCCACACCCCTAAACAATACTAGCATGTATTAATCTTAGTTCATGTTAATTTCAACATTTACTGATACATTATTAACATCAAAAGTTGTATCTGTTAATATTATTTAATGAACCTGAACTAACCATTAATGAACAGTTGAAAAGTCGCTCTGTAGTCAATCATTTTATTCATTAAAACTTCTCTTTGATCACCAAAATTACATATTTAAACGTTTTTCCTTTGAATTTTTTTTATTTGTGCCTTAAAATATCTTGAATGTAACTCGACACCCTTGCCTCATTTAGTATGCGTGGTTCTATGAATATGCAAATGAGCCCCGCCTCCACTCACTCACTCAGCTCAGAGATCCACTGGTTGACGATCACACGTTGATCTGATTGGTTACAAGGTAGTTTGTGACGTCAGAAACACCAGCGATTTCAAAGCGTGTTTTTGAGACTGTCTTTGGTTCACTGCAGTTTTAAGGAGAAAATACTCAGCAATGCTGTCGACTTATGAATTTACACATGGTTTGTCTTAAAGCATATTAAAAACACCACATAGACATATAAACAACATTAAAAGCTGGATTTACACCACGGGGGGACTTTAACTAATGTTAACTAAGATTAATAAATACTGAACGAATGCAATTCATGCATTAACTAATGGGACCTTATTGTAATGTTTTATGCCTAATAAAACAAAAATAACAGATTTTCTGCTCCAAGAATGTTTGATTTCCCAGTTTGTCTGTCCTGACACTGTTAAACAGCCGCTTTGAGCGAGTCGATGGTTAGATGTGAAGGGATCAGTTCAGGGTAACGTGAGGACGGCAGCGGGGATGCGGATTACAAATCGGATGATTAGCTGGGAGGGAAAACAACAGACAGCGGCGATATCAAATGCAGAAAACTGAGACTTTAAGCTTGGATGTCACGGGTGTTTCGGCAGGAGTCTGGCAGTCTGTGTAACAGATACCGACACTCGCTCGCGATCTCTGGGGTCGAGCTGAAGGAGTCTGAGATCCTGAACCACGAAGAGCCTCACTGTCACCACAAATCTGTTACACGCTCCTTCCTCTGCTAATTCAACTTCACACCGACATTATCTTCAACTCTGAGCTGCTTCAAACCATGAATTATAGCATTTGATCTCAGCAAAACATGTTTTCTTAAGTCTCTATCAAGGTTACAACAAATGTAACAATGTAACACAACCGTTCAAAAGTTTGGGGTAAAGAAACTAATACTTTTATTCAGCAAGGATGCATTAAATTAATCAAAAGTGACAGTAAAGGCTTTTATAATGTTACAAAAGATTTGTTTTCAAATAAATGCTGTTCTTCTGAACTTTCTATTCATCAAAGAATCCTGAAAAATAAAATGCATCATCATTGTTTTCCAAACAAATATAACTGTTTTCAACTGATAATAATCATAAATGTTTCTTGATCATCAAATCATCATATTAGAATGATTTCTGAAGGATCATGTGACACTGAAGACTGGAGTAATGATGCTGAAAATTCAGCTTTGATCACAGGAATAAATTACACTTTACTATATATTCACATAGAAAACATAACATAGTAAAAATGTTACTGTTTATACTGTATTTTGATTAAATAAATACAGCTTTGGTGAGCAGAACATCTTACTGGCCACAAACTTTTGAATGCTAGATTACATTAATTAATAAAATTAATAAATACCCAAACAGAAAAATTAATTATAATAAAAAATAAATACTCAAATTTAATTTAGTTCATTTTAAACTGTAAAGTCCCTAAAGAAGCACCCCCCCCTCCCCTCCCTTAAATCCCCCACCCACACAAACAATGTTACATTTTTCACAAAGGACTTGTTATCAAGTATGAAGTTCAGAAACCTTATAAAGTATCAACATGATTCTTCAGTGTTTTGAGCTGATAAAATGGACCTGGAGTCTGAATATTATTTAGATGAGCTCATCTGTGATTGAATAAATGATCTATTGTGTGAATAATATCAGAAAGTGCTTTTCTGCAACAGTCAGATAACAGTTACATATAAACCGTGTTTTTGAGACTGTCTTTGGTTCACTGTGGCTGAACCAAAGTGCCCCTATTATGCTATTTTAAAGTTTCCTAATGTTGTTTTGGAGTCTCCTACGTCAGGTTTACATGCATAAAAGGTCCAAAAACTGTTTCAGTTTCTCATAAAATACATTTGCACATCACCACATATTAAAAACACCACATAGACATAAACAACATTAAAAGCTGGATTTTCACCACAAGGGGACTTTAAGTTCTTAAAACATCTATAGAGGTAAAATAGTGAGAGAAACTTCTACACTTAAAACATCTATAGAGGTAAAATAGTGAGAGAAACTTCTACACTTCTGCTTAAAAAGGTTCATTGATTCAACACGTTGTCGGAGATGATTCACTGCACAACAATCATTGTGATTGCACGTCATCTCATTAATCATAGTCATTAATCAAGTTCACACAATTCCTTCTAACCAATATTATAGTGTACTAAATTAGAGGGTTCTCTGTATAGTTTGCAGCATTATTTAGGAGAGATTTTTTCTATCGGTATCGACCGATATCATTCTGAATAATCGGCTATCGGTATCGGCGGAGAAATTTAGTATCGGTGCATCTCTACATTTAATATCACTGTGGTTTGCCCTGTTTCTCCCTGTTTTGTGTTGTTCAGCACTTTGGTCAGCTGTGCTTGCTGTTTTTAAATGTGCTCTATAAATACAACAAACTTTAAACTTGAACTTGATTAATATCACAGTTTGAGGAGTATCATGATGCAGAAGTGCATGTGCGTCTGACCTGATGACCATGTTGCATTATTTTAGAAATTTATGTGCAGAAATTTAATATCGGTGCATCTCCACATTCAACATCACTGTGTTGTTTGAGTCTCATGATGGAGAAGTGCATGTTTTATTTATTTTATTTATAAGTTTATTTTTGTAAGGACAGTACAAAAAAACATGATTCCATTCGAAAGCTTGGAAATATGTATTGCACATCGAGAGTATAGCATAAGCTAATTTGCGTCTCGGGTCCCTAGAAAGGCTTTTCTAAAAATATTTTTTAAAAACTACTAATCATAGAATAAAGCTAATACAACATGTCATTTATACACATACAAATACATACCTAAATGACCTGTACCTATTTTAAGGATGCTTCCAACCCTGGCATGAATAACTAATTAAAACAAACATTTATTCAATTTAAATATGCATGCGTCTTTTAAATATATGCATCTAAATTTAAATGTGCATCTGACCTGATGACCATGTTGCAGTGAGCGCACATGGGTGTCCGTGTTCCCGCTGGGATGTGTTCAGCTCTCTGCACCAGTGAATCGTCCTGGTCACTGGGATGAGCTTGAGGTTTGGGTCGATCCGGTCCTTTCGCGAGGCCTTTGCTGACCCGTCCCGTCTGAGGCGCAGGTGCACCTGCTTTAGGAAGCCCTAATAATCAAAGAGAAAGAGATTTCAATCTGTGCGACCCCTCGCTGAACTTCACCCACAACAGTGCCTGTGTTACGCAAGACCAAAACGGGTAATGAGATCGGCCGGTTTTGTGCGCAGTCGTGTAGCGTGACCGAAGGTGATGGAAAGTTCTAGTTAAGATATATGAACTCTATCTCTTCTCGCCGGACCATCTGCAGATGGGACATCCACACCAAAAACAATGGATCGATTTACTCAGGACGGGAGAAAAAAAAAAAACAACATTCCCAGAACTGGAGGAGACACCTGGCAAAATAACCGGCCGTTTCAGGGAGTGGAAGGACAAGCCTTCCCTTCTCTGAGAGGTCAGAGGTCAGCGAGGCACAGAGCGGCTCATTCAGACGGTGCTGGAATCAAAGCCGCAGGTCACGGAGCATGTGCTCCCTTGATTTACGCGTAACGTAGGAAAAACGAGCCGACAGATCCGTGCGAATGAATCCGTGCTGAAGCTCAACGCTCTTATCTGCAGCTCACAGGCATCTGGAGGAAGAGTGGTGTGTTCATATAACTATGCTAATAATGATGATTAAAGGGGCTGTATGTAACTTTTTCACTCTACTAAAGCATAAAAATACCATATGTTTGCATATATTGAGGAAACGTGCTAAGTTCACATACTCGTTTCTCTGAAAAACACTTCTACAGCCGGTTATTCTACTTTGAAATGTGCGTTTCCAGGCTGGAATGTTTGTTTTTGTTTTGCTCTGTGATATTGCACGTTGACAGTTTTCATTGTCCATTGCGCTCGTTCCTGTTGCGCGTCTCAAACTGGCGACCCGTGTGAGCGTCGAGTCTGAGGAGCAGGAGGCGGGAGAAACCACGATCTCCCATATTTTGATATTTTTGGACTGCAGTACCTATTTCGAACACTAGTCATTCTTACAGACTTCACCTTTAACCATGCAAACTGCACTATATTATACACACATATGCATGTATATATTTAAAAAATATATATTATTTATATATATAATATAAATGATGTATATATATACACAGAGTATATACATGCATATGTGTGTATTTATATATACAAAATAATTATTACATATATTATGTAAACACAAACTTTTATTTTGGATGCGATTAATCGTTGCCCAGCACTTACACAAAAAAAACGTATTTGAACGGCTATATATATATTTTATATGTATATATGTATATGTGTATGTACGTACGTACGTACGTATATATATATATATATATATATATATATATATATATACACACACACATACATACATATATATATATATATATAAATAAAAACAAACGTGTGTGTGTGTATGTATGTATGTATATGGATATATAACATGAAACATCAAGCTCTAAAATATAAGCTGGAAAATATGTGATTGTCCAACAGAACTTCAATATGAATTGGATCTCTAGATGATCAGTGAGAAGCAGCAGGTCAGGGGTCAGAGGTTAGCTGAATAATCACAGATTTATCCTGCAAGTTTCCACAATGGCCACATCCTGAGACTGGAGTGAGAAAAGACGAGATAAGACGAGCTCTTCCTCTCAGCTGAGCATCTGTCGGAGGACGAGGAAATGCTTCTGACGCTTCAATATATCCGTTCGTCAAACGTGTCTGTGGGAACGTGGTAGTGGCAGATTGTGAGGTCAACTACTGAGTGCTCTTTACAAAAACAGTTGTAAATGGGCTCCAATATTTAAAAAAATATATAGAAATATGAATATAAATAACCAATACATATAATTATTCACACACACACGCGCATATATATATATGAAGAGTTCAGATGCAAAAGCCTCTAAGTGCCATCTCAAATTTTCTTCTAGAATGATCATTTTCATTTTCATAAAGCTTGTATATTTAAGTTAAGTAAATTCACTTAAATGACAATTAATAGGTAATTTGCATCGCCATTTAAGTGAAATTATTGAACTTAAATATACGAGCTTGATAAAAATGATCATTCTAGAAGAAAATTTCAGATGGCACTTAGAGGCTTTTGCATCTGAACTCTTCATATATATATATATATATATATATATATATATATATATATTTAAATACTGTGTATATAATTTCATAATGACTCATAGTACTAATGTATACATTTATCATTTAAAAAAATCTGCATATATCATGTATATTTTTAAATTATAACAATTATGATTTTAAAATCATAAAATGTTTATAATATTAATCATTGATCATTTAAGTATTTTAAAATATGAACATTCTAAATGTTTTTATATAAAATACAAATTTATAAAAAATATAATGTTTATATATAATGTACATAAGTTTCTAATTAATTTATATTAATAATGTATAAGTTTATAATTAATAATTTATCATTTTAAAAATCTATAATGTAATATAAATGAACAAATATAAAAACAAAATATTTTAAATGTATAGTTTAAAATTATAGCAGTTATGATCTTTAAATAAATCTTAACATTTATAACATTAATAATTGATCACTTAAATATATATAAAAAGTTTTCATTATTATTTTATATTTTTTATACATAACAATTACACATTAACTAAGAAAGAAAGAAATCACAAACAATTGTTGTGAAGGTCTAATCCCATTCCCATCACTGATGTTATTTTCTCTTCTCTTCTGTTCTATATATATATATTTTTTTATTTTATTTTTATTAACTGCGTTAGACTAAACTGGGAAGGTTCATAGCACTTACATATTTTTGTCCTATTGTTAGTTTGACTGCTTCTATTGCTCTCCTCATTTGTAAGTCGCTTTGGATAAAAGCGTCTGCTAAATGATTAAATGTAAATGTATAAACCCCAGCAGTTATTCTAAGTTTGAGCAGAAACATCAGAGAAATGAAGCCCACATGTTCTCCTTCTGCTCTCTGCGCTTGTACTCGCGAATCCGTCTGGAATCAATCGCTGCGATGAGCTTTAATTGAAGAGATCCTCAGCTGATGAGTTCCTCTGCCACCCCGACCACTGACCCACAGATCCCGAGGAACATTATTAATCCTGATGCGCTCGGCGTCTCTGCAGGACATCCGGTGCATGCACTGCAAATAATGCTTTTCTTACTTAGGATTTTGGTCTTGTTTCCAGACAAATTATCTGCCAATGCGGTAAGAAAAATAATCTGAATTCAAACAGAAACAACATTATTTTTCTTACCCAATTGGCAGATCATTTTGCTTTTTTTATGCAAAAACTCGCTTAATTTTGATTTATTTCCCCAGAAAACAAGACATAATATCTTATGGCATTTTACTATAGTAAATGCATCTTGATTTAAGAATTTTTAGATATTTGGACTGGAAACAAGACTAAAATCCTAAGTAAGAAACTTTTTGCAGTGTGTGAAGGTGCTCCAGCAGGTTTCCTCGCAGGCCGTGTGACTACGATCATACATATATTACACAGAGATACCCGTGTTCCCCGTCAGCCGTGCCAGAAGCGCCTGTCAGCACTTAAGAGCCCAGAGAGGGGCATGATGGGTAAACATGAGGCCTTCCTCTCCACATACCGACAATAAAGATCACCTGATTCCCAGAGTCAACATTTACCCTCCGACCCGTGAGTAAAACCAACAACACCTCTGGTTAGTCCGAACACGTGACTGCGAACCTGTCATAATCATGAGGGTGTAACATGTCAGGCTTTCTGAGTAAAACAGCTCTTTTGTCCAATCCATAAACTCAAAGCTTTAAGATCTAACAGTGCAGTCTGCCATCTACAGGACACATGAGGAGCTGACGCTTCATTAAAAAATATTAAATATTATTAAAAAATAATTTTCAATCACTGAAAAAAAGCTGATATAAAAATAACGTAAAATTAGATTTATTACACTTAAAAAACAAAAATTCTTAAATGTTTCCTTTGCAACCATCTGTGTATGTGTATACAGTATGCCTGTGTATATAATACTAATACTCTATATATAGTTTCTAATAAAAATTTACAATGTAATATTTTTTCAAGAGTATAATATTATAATACTAACAATTTTAGACTTTAATACTTATTAAACCTTTGAAATTATTTTATAAGCTTATTAGCAATTTATTTACAATAATAATTTAAAAAATAAACAAATAAAGCTATTAAAACCTAATAAAAAAGACAAAAGCCCATAAAATTAGTAACACAAACTAATATATAAAAATATAATAATTCAAAATATAAAAAACCCCCACAATAATAGTATATAAATAATATAAAATTACACTGAATGTAATATAATATATTAGAATATAAAATAAAATATTATATTATAAAATAATATTCAGTGTTGCTATTGTAAACAAAAACCATTACAGACATTCACAAACACAAACACAAACACAAACACACACACACACACACACACATACATACACACATACATACATACATACATACATACATACATACATCTGTCTTCCTTGAGAAGACATGAGCGCATGTAAACAGGTTTTGGCTGAACTGTCATACACAGATAAACTCAATGTCTCCTGAAGGAGCGGATGTGTATTGAGAAGTGCTGAAGCCTCACCTGAAGTGTTCGCAGACTGCCAGCTCTTGGTGGCGGGTGGAGGGACACCGTTGCCCTGTCGAGGAGCTCCAGCAGGACCTTTGCTCATAGTTTTGACTGAAGACGTGGCATGAGAGCTGGACTGAACCTCCTCTACGGCCTCGCTGGAGAGAAACACAGAACAAGCACTTAAACATCCAACCCGTTACCATCAGAATCAGGATTCATCTTTCCCTTGCGTCCTGTAACACATCTTTCCCTCCCTCGCGTCCTGTAACACATCTTTCCCTCCATTGCGTCCTGTAACACATCTTTCCCTCGCTCGCGTCCTGTAACACATCTTTCCCTCGCGTCCTGTAACACATCTTTCCCTCCATTGCATCCTGTAACACATCTTTCCCTCCATTGCATCCTGTAACACATCTTTCCCTCGCTCGCGTCCTGTAACACATCTTTCCCTCGCTCGCGTCCTGTAACACATCTTTCCCTTGCGTCCTGTAACACATCTTTCCCTCGCGTCCTGTAACACATCTTTCCCTCGCGTCCTGTAACACATCTATCCCTCGCTCGCGTCCTGTAACACATCTTTCCCTCGCGTCCTGTAACACATCTTTCCCTCGCTCGCGTCCTGTAACACATCTTTCCCTCGCGTCCTGTAACACATCTTTCCCTCGCTCGCGTCCTGTAACACATCTTTCCCTCGCTCGCGTCCTGTAACACATCTTTCCCTCGCTCGCGTCCTGTAACACATCTTTCCCTCGCGTCCTGTAACACATCTATCCCTCGCTCGCGTCCTGTAACACATCTTTCCCTCGCGTCCTGTAACACATCTTTCCCTCGCGTCCTGTAACACATCTTTCCCTCGCTCGCGTCCTGTAACACATCTTTCCCTCGCTCGCGTCCTGTAACACATCTTTCCCTCGCGTCCTGTAACACATCTTTCCCTCGCGTCCTGTAACACATCTTTCCCTCGCGTCCTGTAACACATCTTTCCCTCGCTCGCGTCCTGTAACACATCTTTCCCTCGCGTCCTGTAACACATCTTTCCCTCGCTCGCGTCCTGTAACACATCTTTCCCTCGCGTCCTGTAACACATCTTTCCCTCGCTCGCGTCCTGTAACACATCTTTCCCTCGCGTCCTGTAACACATCTTTCCCTCGCGTCCTGTAACACATCTTTCCCTCGCTCGCGTCCTGTAACACATCTTTCCCTCGCGTCCTGTAACACATCTTTCCCTCGCTCGCGTCCTGTAACACATCTTTCCCTCGCGTCCTGTAACACATCTTTCCCTCGCGTCCTGTAACACATCTTTCTCTCGCTCGCGTCCTGTAACACATCTTTCCCTCGCGTCCTGTAACACATCTTTCCCTTGCGTCCTGTAACACATCTATCCCTCGCTCGCGTCCTGTAACACATATTTCCCTCGCTCGCGTCCTGTAACACATCTTTCCCTCGCTCGCGTCCTGTAACACATCTTTCCCTCGTGTCCTGTAACACATCTTTCCCTTGCGTCCTGTAACACATCTTTCCCTCGCTCGCGTCCTGTAACACATCTTTCCCTCGCTCGCGTCCTGTAACACATCCTTCCCTCGCGTCCTGTAACACATATTTCCCTCGCTCGCGTCCTGTAACACATCTTTCCCTCGCTCGCGTCCTGTAACACATCTTTCCCTCGTGTCCTGTAACACATCTTTCCCTTGCGTCCTGTAACACATCTTTCCCTCGCTCGCGTCCTGTAACACATCTTTCCCTCGCTCGCGTCCTGTAACACATCTTTCCCTCGCTCGCGTCCTGTAACACATCTTTCCCTCGCTCGCGTCCTGTAACACATCTTTCCCTCGCGTCCTGTAACACATCTATCCCTCGCTCGCGTCCTGTAACACATCTTTCCCTCGCTCGCGTCCTGTAACACATCTTTCCCTCGCGTCCTGTAACACATCTTTCCCTCGCGTCCTGTAACACATCTTTCCCTCGCTCGCGTCCTGTAACACATCTTTCCCTCGCGTCCTGTAACACATCTTTCCCTTGCGTCCTGTAACACATCTTTCCCTCGCGTCCTGTAACACATCTATCCCTCGCTCGCGTCCTGTAACACATCTTTCCCTCGCTCGCGTCCTGTAATACATCTTTCCCTCGCTCGCGTCCTGTAATACCATCTTTCCCTTGCGTCCTGTAACACATCCTTCCCTCGGTTCCTGTAACACATCTTTCCCTCGCGGGTCAAAATGACCCGAAGCCCTAAAATTATACTTTTTTTTGTAAAGAAAGCTTATTTTATTTTTTCTTCTATTTTTTTATGCACTTTTTTTTGGGGGGGGGGGGGGGATATTTTTTAATCAATACTAGATTTAATCAATAAATAATAAATACATAGTAATTTAAGCACATTTCTCACATCATTTCAACTTAAATTCAAAATAACTCACAATTTCATGCATAAACCTTTTAATTCAACTCAAAATATCTTACATTGGGTGTAATCGACCTCTTGTGAAAAAAAAAAAAAGATGTATATAACATGATATTTCATGACTCGAGATGGCCTTATAGCTCTATATGGAGCAAATGAGCTGTTCCTCTGGGTCCTAAAGTGAGTTTTTCTTCAGTATGCATTCAGATACACATGTAGACATTATAAAATAATTTTTTGGTAAAGTTTTAGCATTTTTAGTTTGAATTTTGAGCATTTTTAAGTTGTTCTATGTGTACTGAAGCATTCCTTGCATTCCATTCATTCCTAAGGGGTCAAATTAACCCGCGAGGGAAAAATGTGTTACTTTTTAAAACTCCAACCACAAAACTCCTAGAATCCATTATATATATATATATATATATATATATATATATATATATATATATATATATATATATATATATATATATATATATTTTTTTTTTTTTTTTTTTTTTTTAATTCCTGGTTCAAATGCGACAAAGGTCATGGGGTCTTGGACCCCTCCGGGGGTATATATATTTCAAAAAAAGAATGAGGGTTAAAAGCCAGTTTACAGTCATGCACAAGCTGACTTTCAGGCAAACGTGTGGTCAAACCGCAGGATCGAGGATGTTCAAACAGAGACCTGGATCAGAGATTCACTATCAAACACAACCTCACATCGACCTGACCCTGTGAGAGGCGACGGAGCGTGAATCTCCACACCCGTCCCGAGCCCTTCAGCGATGTTCTGGCTCCAAACATGAGCAGATTGATCAAACAAGCGGCCCGTCGGCGCAGCGGTCCCAGATGGTTTGTTAATGAAGAAAACCAGTGCCAACAAAACAACGGCCGCTGCTGAAATGCCCTCGTTTCACTGTGACTTACAACCTGTCGACAACATGACCGGGTCATGTGTCACCCTAAAACAAGAATCAGTAATATATTGTGCCATTCAAAAGTTTGGGATCGGTAAGTTTTTTACTGTTTAAAAAAAAAAAAGTCTCTTCTGGTCACTACGGCTGCATTTATTTGATTAAAAATACAAAACAAACAGTAAGATTGTAAAATATTATTACAATTTAAAGTAAGTGTTTTATATGTGAATATATAGTAAAGTGTAATTTATTCCTGTGATCAAAGCTGAATTTTCAGTCTTCAGTGTCACATGATCCTTCAGAAATCATTCTAATATGATGATTTGATGCTCAAGAAACATTTATTATTATCAGTGTTGAAAACAGTTGTGGACATTTTTTGATTCTTTGATAAATTGAAAGTTCAAATGAACAGCATTTATTTGAAATATAATTTTTTTGTAATATTTAAATATATTTACTGTCACTTTTGATCCATTTAATGCATCCTTGATAAATAAAACATTAATTTTTTTTTTTTTTTTATCTTACTGACTCTTACTAACATTTTTCCTTGTGAACAAATAAGTAAACCCAAATGTTTTGTGCCTCATGTTCATGCTTCGTAAGAAAGAGTTTGATGAAAAATAAAATGTACTGTTACATTAATTTCATGACAATTAAACATCTTGCAAAATTTTCTCATTGCTTTAAATTGCTCCAAAAAAAAAAAAAAAAAAAATTGTAAAACATTTATGCATCATGATAGCACTTATTGCACAGCCTTTAATATAATATATGCTTATTTAAATAAAAAGCATTACAGAATTTGATATTGTATTACAGTATTGAAAGTCTAATCAGACTCACCATTGAGAATAGAAATATTATAATAATTATAAAAAATAAAAAAATGGTTTGAGGGGGAAATCATTGTATTTTTGTGCTCCGTTTAAATGTGTTTCACTCGTCTACAATCACACAGGTCTGTAACATGCTAAAATGATCAACTTGATATTGACATGTTTTTAGATGATACAATATATTATGGTTTATCTCTAAATACCATCTGTTACTTTTCTGTGGTGTTGCATTCAATGCAAACACACAATCCTGCATCACAATCAACGCAGCGAGTTCAGTTCATCACACACACACACACACACACACACGTTGACCAGTTGGAAACACGCGTGAAACACCGACAGCAGGGGACCGTCGACTCACACACTCACTGCAAAATTAATTTCATCCACGGAGAGCCAACATACGGCCCAATTAAACCTCAAATCTTTATTGATCACCACATGGAGTCTATTTAACACGAGAACACATTCTGTTACTAGTCTATATTAGTCCAATAAACAAATAAATGCACACACACTCTCGGCTTATTAACAAAAAACATCCTATTAATGTTTTATAATGCTTCATATATTTGTGGAAACTGATACAATTTATTATTCAGGATTCTTTGATGAATAGAAAGTTCAAAAGAACAGTATTTATTTGAAATAGAATATTTAGTAACATTATAAATGTCTTTACTCTCACTTTTGATCATTTTAATGTAGCTTTTCTGAATGAAAGCATTACTGTTGAAAAGTAAGATTTAAAAAAAATAAAATAAATCATAATAATGAACTAGTGTATGACGATTTCCACACAGATATGAAGCAGCTCAACTGTTTTCAACACTGATAATAATCATAAATGTTTCTTGATCATAAAATCATCATATTACAATGATTTCTGAAGGATCATGTGACACTGAAGACTGGAGTAATGATGCTGAAAATTCAGCTTTGATCAAAGGAATAAGTTACACTTTACTATATATTCACATAGAGAATAGTTATTTTACATTGCAATAATATTTCACTGCATTTTTGATCAAGAGAGACACTTTAATACAGCACAGTGTTAAAACTTTCATCCCATGACTGGACTTTCCTGTTAAGATGAACCGCAGTGCAGTGCTGCCCCCTAACGTCCACTACCAGAACTGCGCCAGTCTTTTACAGCCCGTGGCAAACGATGAAGGTGCATTAAAGTGAATAGAAGCATTAATATATAACCAGCCCTCAGGTTTACATAGTGCTTAGATTGAAACACATTTCATTTTCTCCAGAGTCCAGTGTGAGTCATATATTTTTGAGGGTTCTTCAGCTCCTGAGGACAAATGTGACGATTACAAATGCATAGAGGAACTGCAGGAGAGAGAAATAAAGGCATCCGTGACCAGAAGGTGAAATCATTAGCCTAGAAATCTAGACGCACCCTAGCGGCAGCAAAATGTATTTTGCAGCCAGGGCAGTCTAGCAACTCTCCATTGACTTTCGAGCTGCAAAAACCTAAATTGGGTCAGGCCAATCACGTCGTGTATAGAGTAGGCGGGGCGGGCTTAACATATGACGACAGAGTTGCGACGGTTCCCTGGCTGCTAACGTTACTTGAAAACAAAGAATGGCGGCTGCTGGCGAACATCTTTCGAATCGGCTTTGGCCGCGAATCTGGAGGACTTGCAGTCCTCTTTCTTTGAGAAAAGAGCATAGAACGGCACTTAAGTCATTCTCAAAAAAAGGAAGATGTGTTCGTAGTTTTGCCGGCCAGATATGGCAAAAGTTGAATCTATCAAATAGCTCCGCTGTTGGGAAAATGCTCTGGTTGGTTGAAGCGCTGTCCTATTGCGTGCAGAGGGAATTTGAAAGACAGCCGTTTATCCCGCCCCTCGGATTGAGCCGTGTCTATGGAGAGTTGCCAGACCTAACATCTTGATGTAGGTCTGGCTTGCCAGGCTATGAAATCATATCTATTATTTATCACTCATAAAAAAAACACTAGAAATGTTCAGATGTTCTGTCATAGACAGGCTCTATAAAGGGTTTGCGGGATAAAGCGTCTCACATGTTCTGATCAGCCGCTGAGCTTCATTAGTGCAGTAATAGACTTACAATTACAGCTCTATCTACTTGAATAGGGAGAGACAGAAAATGGCCAAGAGTGCGTTTTAATAACATCTTCCACATCTGCAATAAAATCTAGCCAGTAAAAGCCAGTATTCCTCAGGATAAATCCAGATAATATCAGCAACACAAGACAAACTGTAGCAGATTGTTTTTGAAAGAAGTCTCTTGTGCTGCATTTATTTGATCAAAAATACAGTAAAAATAGTAAAATATTATTAGAATGTAAATCAGCTGTTTTCTGTGAATATCTAGTAAATTGTCATTTATTCCTGTGATCAAAGCTGAATTTTCAGCATCATTACTCCAGTCTTCAGTGTCACATGATCCTTCAGAAATCGCTCTAATATGATGATTTGATGCTCAAGAGACATTTATGATTATTATCAGTGTTGAAAACAGTTATATTTGTGTGGAAACTGATGCATTTTATTTTTCAGGATTCTTTGATGAACAGAAAGTTCAAAAGAAAAGCATTTATTTGAAATAGAATCTTTTGTAACATTATAAATGTCACTTTTGATCAGTTTAATGTGTCCTTGATAAAAAATTAAAAAAAAGAAAGAAAAAAAATCATATTGATCCCAAATGTTTGAAAAGTATAGTGTATATAAATGCTTCCTGAAAACGTAGAATTGTTAATGGAATCTTTGGTTTCATCTTTCAAAACTCAACCATTAAACCCGTTTCAACAGTCACAGTTCAAGAAGAGAAGAGAAGAAAGATAAAAGAAGAGACACAACAGATGCAGAAAGACGAAAGAAAAGCTTTATTGAGCGATGAAAGAGTCCAGACATACAGAGGAGAAACAGATGCAGAGACAGTGCAAGTCATGCAGAGGAAAACAGACGACAGGAACCTCCTTCCAAGACACTCTCACACATACAGTGAAGAGAGACACGAGTCACATGACTGCTTCTCTGTGATTGACAGGCGTGTGGATATTTAGGATTTGGGATCGTAAGGTTTGAGCATCAGACGGATCTACTACATGTTAAGCGCTCGGGCCGAGACCCCGTGATGCCAGTCTCTCAGCTTGTTGTACTGAGGCCGGAGCAGCTCTGGGTCCACTTTATGCACTCTGACGGTCCAACGACACACACACACACACACACACACACACAGAGAAAGAGAGAGAAGGACAGAGAGGAAATAAACTGATTACACAGCTATAGTCAACAGTGATCAGTTTCAGAGAGCAGGAGGACAGTGAGCGAGTGAAACCTCATAATACTGCGAACCAGAGAAACATGAAGCGCTTCAGAGAGGAAGACGAGCTTCCATGAGCGAAACACTACAGTATTACTTCAGTCATTAGATACATTTTCTATCTATCCATCCATCCATCCATCCATCTCTCTCTATATATATATATATATAATTTGTTATATAATACACAATGTATAATCTTATATTTAATAATTTATATAATTTTTAATGAATATAATACATAAATATAATATATAATAATCTAAAAATCATATTTAAATATTTATAAATATAATAAATATATACACACATATTTTGTTATATAATACACACAAAGCATAATTGTATTTAATTTATATATTATTTATAAATATAATACATAAACATAATATAGTATTTATATTTATAAATATTATTATTAAAAATACTAATAATATTAATAAAACTATAAAATACTCAAAAAAGGTCATATTTATATTTTTATCATATTTATGAATAAAATAATACATAAATATATATACACATACCATATAATACACATAATTGTATTTAATAATTTATGTTCCATATAGTTAATAATAATAACAATAATAATATATTATTTTTATAAATGTTGTTTAATAATAATAATTATAAATACATATTTATAATAATAATAATAATAATAATAACATATTTATAATAATATTTATAAATAAAATAGACATATTGTCATATAATCCACAATGCATAAAAAATAAAATAAAATAGAATTTATAAATATAATACGTCATTTTAATAGACTATACTGCCGTCTCAAAAGGGATCTGTCTATGTAGACAGCAAGCAAGCTCAGATGAAACATGTCCAGAAAACAGCCCTGATTACCCACAATCCCCTCTCATGACTAACGACTCCCCTTAACGGCAGTGTGAATGATCTGATCTGATGGCGAGACGCAGAACTTACTTCTTTCCAGGCCGGTTCTCCTGAGCTTGATCTAGAGGAGAGAAGCAAGAAAGACTTTGAATAATAATAATAATAATAATAATAATAATAATAATAATAAGTTTTATTTATATAGCGCCTTTCAAAAACTTTACATAATATTGACGTTACAAATATAAACAGGATAACAACATGAACAGGCAGACGGTGATCATATTACGTAAGAGAGAAAACAAAAGTAAGGCATGCATGGATCAGAAATTTAAAGTATACAATTAGTTAACACAGCATGAATGACAGGTTTTGAGCTTTTAAAAGTGTAGAGTTTAGCGGTCCCTACCGTTCTCTGTGCCGGTGATCTGTGCCAGGATCCTGAAGGAACGGGACTGAGACGTGCCGGTGCGCGGGTGCCAGTCCTCCGTGTCCTCCATCAGACGCTTCTTACTGGAGTCACTGGGCAGAGGCACGTGGTTCAGCTCCGGCTCCGACACGGGCTTACGGGCCGTTCTGATACACACACACACGCTACATCACTAAACATTCAACACAACAAATGCTGGATATAAAACACTGGGATCAGTTTACCTGGGAGGAGTCTTTCTAAAGAAAAGACAGAAATCAAGAGAATCAGAGGAAAGAGACAGAAATCAAGAGAATCAGAGGAAAGAGACAAAAATCAAGAGAATCAGAGAAAAGAGACAGAAAATCACCCCATAATTCATATTAAGACTGTTTTTACTCACTTAAGAATACTCTGAGGTCCACTATGGAAATAAAAAGTCAAGAAAATGTATTTTATTAAAATATTTATTTATATATTGGTGATATTTATTACTGTTGTTGTTTTTATTATTAGTGTGTGTGTGTGTGTGTGTGTCGGGGGGGTGCTGGGGGATCACCAAAAGTTAATTTAAATTCTGCATGCAAATGTAATTCATAATGTGTCCTATAAATACAGAATATCTTGTAATAAAAAAAAAATAATAAAAAAAAAAAATTAAGTCAGTTCATAGTCAATATAAGTGCTGATATTCTACATATTAAAAAGGATTTTTAAAATAGAAAATTAGTTGCAGTCTTTTAATAACCTGTGTTATTTTAGATATTATATGTTTTATTAATATTTTTGAATTTACTTTTATTTATTTATATTGTATTTTTTATATAATATTTATATTTCTATACATCGGCTTTTTAAATTTTTAGTAATTATGTTGTTTTTGTCATATATATATATACAAAAAAACAAATGCAATTTGGAATTGAAAAATATATTTTAAAAAATTTAAAACCTTTTAAATGGAATATTTTTTAAAACTTGCTAAATTAATTCCTAAAATACTTTAAAACCGATTATTATTATTTTATTAGACATTTTAAGTGAGGCCAAAATGCTGAGTGCGCCTTTAAAATGTTCAGCTTGAACTACTAACACTAGATGGCTCCACTGTCTCAAGTGTTTTAACTAGCTGACCTGTGCTGGTCTTCCTGGTAAATCTCTCTCATCTGTAACAATGCATGTGGAGGTAAATGTCACCGCTGCTATTTATACGGCACACAAGAGAATTAATGCCACTGCCGTGAATAAACACACAGACACATGATGATTGACAGCAGCACATGATGAACAATAGCACACTATCCTGACCTCAAAACCCCTACGACTCAATAGAAAGTGGTAAAGCAACACTAGAGATAGAGAGAGTGATCATGAGTGTGTTGCTGGGTTAGAGATGGTGAGAGAACACAGACACACACAGATACCAGAACAATACTGCATCTAGTACACTAACTTTGTCATGGGCTCCTCCTGTGTAGAGAGCGAGAGAGAGAGGAGAGAGAGAGAGAGAGAGAGAGAGAGAGAGAGAGAGAGACATCTGAAGTGTTTCTGTTTGAGAGGAAATGAATCACCATCAAACCTCATGCAGAAGCTCACACACACATGCGGGTCGAGCAGAAGCTCATACACACACATGCAGGCCAAACAGAAGCTCATACACACACATACGCAGCCCAAAAGAAACTCACACAAGTACACAAACGCAAGAGCACCAAGTTACTTGAATTATTATTCAGGTCGCTAGATATAAGCATGTTGACAGGATACTAAATCTAACGCTAGTGTATAATAAACTTTTTTTTAATAGAGAATATATTCATATATGTCTAGGATAAATGTCTTTATCAAAAGCATGTGCTAAAAAACAAAAACAAAAAAGTAAAATAAATATAAAACAAACAAATAAAACTTTAAGTCATTAAGGATAAAAGATTCTGCTAAAATAAATAATTCTACATCTATTTTAAGTAACAAAGGATAATTCATAATTTGCTTCAAACCCAAATGTATTTTGTTTTAAAGATGTTTATATATACACACACTGAGCAAAATTATAACACTTTTGTTTTTGCCCCCATTTTTCATGAGCTGAACTCAAAGATCTTAGACTTTTTCACAAAAGGCCTATTTCTGTCAAATATTGTTCACAAATCTGTGCAAATCTGTGTTAGTGAGCACTTCTCCTCTGCCGAGATAATCCATCCACCTCACAGGTGTGGCTTATCAAGATGCTGATTAGACAGCATGATTATTGCACAGGTGTGCCTTAGGCTGGCTAGAATAAATGGCCACTCTACCGGGGGGGACTTCGGGGGTGCAAAGTTGCTGGATATTGGCAGGACCTAGAACACACTGCCCCCCCCGGACCCCCACAATACAGTAAAACTGCCTTTTATTGTGGCCAGCCTAAGGCACACCTGTGCAATAATCATGCTGTCTAATCAGCATCTTGATATGCCACACCTGTGAGGTGGATGGATTATCTCGGCAAAGGAGAAGTGCTCACTAACACAGATTTGTGAACAATATTTGAGAGAAATAGGCCTTTTGTGTAGAAAAAGTCTTAGATCTTTGAGTTCAGCTCATGAAAAATGGGGGCAAAAACAATAGTGTTGTGTTTATAATTTTGTTCAGTGTATATATGCAGTGTTAAAGCCTGCTATAGCGACCCTTACAGCGTTCATGTGCTTGAGTGAGTTTCAGGCATCACAAACACACACACACACACACACACACACACACACACCGGGCCGATCGCACCTCACGTCCTCAATCCAGCGCTCGTGTGTTTGGAACGAGATGCGTCAGTAACGGCACCGAACACAGAAGAGCCCTCCGCCTCCATCAGTGGAGTTAATGACTTTAATTGGAGTCTAAACTCACTCCGGCTGCTGGATGTTAATTAGTGGAGTCAGTAAACGCAGCTGGAAACTCTCGCAGAGGATTTTACGAACATTCCTGCGGAGGCTGATGGCTAAATATAGTAAATGAGAAGCAGTAACCAAACGTCTGTAAACACAGTGTCTAAACTCAATCAACATACGTCTATTTAAAAAAAATTAAATAATAACAGCAACACTTTTACAATAAGGTCCCATAAGTTAGCACTAGATAATACATTAACTACCAATAAGCAATACATTTGTTACAGTATTTATTAATCTCTGTTAACGGTAGTTAATAAAAATACAGCTGTTGATTGTTAGCTCAGGGCCATTAAATAATATTAACAGAAACAACTTTTTATTTGAATAATGTATTATGTTGAAATTAACATTAACGAAGATTGATAATAGAAGTATTTTTCAAGGAACAAATGGAACATATCTTTACATTTAAAAAAAAAAATCTATAAAACAATAATCAATAATTAATTTATAAAGCTAATAATAACTAACTAGTAATTAAATAAAAAGTTAATTTAAAATAAATAATGATCGTTATTAAAAATAAAATAAAATAAAAATAACACTAATAATTAAACGTCAAATTAAATTATTTTAAAATAAATGCAATAAAAATAAACCACTTAATCATAAAAATCTACAATAATTAATTATAATAACTAATAATTAATACATGTTATGTAAAAATGAGCAATTATTGATATAATTATTGAATTAAAAACAAATCAAAATAAAACATTAACAAGTAACTCAACTATAAAAATTCTAAATAAAAATTCTAAATTTTAAAAATGTACAAAAATAACTTTAAAATGAATAAAAATAAAAATAAAGCAATTAATTATAATTAAAAATCAACAAAAAACTAATAATAAAACTAACAATAAATAGTAATTAAATTATAAAAAGTTAAATTCAAATAAATAATTTGTATAAAAAATAAAACACTTACTAATAAAAGCTATTAAAATAAATAAAAAAATAATAAACTAATACTAAAACAAATAAAAATCATAACTGTTAAATTAAAATGAATATTAATTATTAAAATGAACAAAAATAAAAAAACACCAAAATAATATTTTATATAACTAATAAAAACAATTAATAATTAAATCATATAAAAGTTAAATAAATAAAAATATGATTAAAATAAAATATATAAATAAAACATGAAAAACAATGTGACCATTAACCGACACCAGAGACCCGTGAACGAGCGAAGGTGTTGTTCAATTATTACACTGATAACTTAAAAACCCTTGATAATTAAGAGTTCAAGTAAATATTTTTGGCCAAAAGGGTTGGGCTGCTCTGATGGGATGATGGACTGATGTGAGAGGAAGCTCAGCACAGGTGCGTCCCAGCAGGACAACAGCGGCAAACACCAGATGTGTTTTCAGAGACCTCAGATATACATCAAGAGCTCCGATTGTCATACATGATGTGTGGAAACACCAGCTGGATGAGAACTAACAGCGACGCTCAACTTCAGATTCACAACATCACTGTGTGTGTGTGTGTGTGTGTGTGTATATATGAGTGAGTGAGTATGAGTGAGTGAGTGAGTGAGTATGAGTGAGTGTGTGTGAGTGAGTGTGTGTGTGTGAGTGTGTGAGTGTGTGTGAGTGAGAGTGTGTGAGTGTGTGAGAGTGTGTGTGTGTGTGAGTATGTATGTATGTGAGAATGAATAAGTGAGTGAGTGAGTGAGTGAGTGAGTGACTGTGTATGTGAGAATGAATGAGTGAGTGAGTGAGTGAGTGAGTGTGTATGTGAGAATGAATGAGTGAGTGAGTGAGTGAGTGAGTGAGTGTGTATGTGAGAATGAATGAGTGAGTGAGTGAGTGAGTGAGTGTGTATGTGAGAATGAATGAGTGAGTGAGTGAGTGAGTGTGTATGTGAGAATGAGTGAGTGAGTGAGTGAGTGAGTGAGTATGTGAGAATGAGTGAGTGAGTGAGTGAGTACTGCAGGATGTGAGTTAAAGTGTTTGGAAACTACAGTAGCACAAGCTTTAATGTCTCACTGATGCTTCAAATCAATCAAATCCAATTCAGACGGAACATGACGCTCTTATGAGGCCTCTATGTTTTAAAGGGACGGTTCACCCAAAAAAAAAGTAAAAATGTAAAAAGTTGTATCCTGCATGAACTCGACTTTTAATGCTGTTCCACACTTATATGACTGACTTTCTTCAGTGGAACACAAAAGATGTTAAGCTAAATTTTAAAGCTGCTCCTATACAACAAAAACAAAAACAAAAATAAAACCCCATAAAATATCATAAAAGTAGTTCATAGTCTTAGTACAATGTTTTTTTTCATTATACTCATGTATTCTTGTTTAATGCCTGCAGTAATTATGAGTGAAACATAATGTCATTATTGTGTATCAAACACTGCCACCTTGAGGAATAAAGGTGAATTGCACTTATTCAGTCATCAGAAAATAAATACTTGCACTATTACATACGTCGGGTCACTAGCGACCCAATACACTTTTTACAAAAACAGACATTCTTTTGTATACTTTTCTTCTTATTATATTTTTTATAATGAATAAATTGAGGAATACTGAGGAGGTTGATGTCTAACTTAATGTCTAAATTATGTCGTCCCGGGTAAATAAAGATCCGAGGTATGCGTTTAAGGGTTAACACTATTTTGGGATAACGATCCCTTTAAGACAATCAGGACAAAGGAAGAGAGGATCTCTCTGGATAATCCATCAGCGTTCCTGGGATTTAGTCTGTCACGGCAAAAGGTCAACCTGATCTCCCCTTTTTCCTGTTGGCTTCACTATCACTGGGATCAGGAAGCTCATAATAATATATTATGAAGAACGTGTCCAAAACAAGGAATTAACTGCTGCTTTGCTCGTTCCTCTCCTCCTGTGGTCAGAATTTCAAGCAGAACGTTTTGTTCACCCAAGTCTCAGCATGTGGGAGACACAGTTTACGTGTTTACTAGGATCACTAAAACCACATGAGAGGGAATGCGCTTGGTCTCACACAGACTCATTACCGCTTTACGAGTTTTCTTTGATCTGCTGTTGACTTCCAGTCAAAACTTAAGTGAGTGAGTAAATAAAACCCATCTATGAAAACAAGACCACGTATGGTGAAGACACGTGAAAAATGTGCTTTTAAACTAAGACATTTATGAAGAAAATGTAAAAAAAAACAAGGTTACACGCTAAAGTTTAATAATTCAATTTAAAATAAATAAATACAAATTAATAATTAAATAATTCATAATAACTATTAAATAAAAATACATACAAATAAATAAATGTTAAATTTTTTTAAATTATTTAAATAATTGAAATAATAATAATTAAATAGTAATTATCAAATATAAAAATAAAAATCGATACCAACATAAAACATATAATTTTTAACAAAAAAAAAAGATATAATTTTTGCAGTGTTCATTAATTCTTGCAAGAGTATCACATTCACAAGTATATCTAGCATTTCTCTTTAAATAATAATTCATACTAATAATTAAATAAATATAAAATATATAAAAATATAAAACAAATCTAAAATAGAAAAAATAAATTTTATAATAAATAAATAAATAAATAAATAAATAAATAAATAAATAAATAAATAAATAAATAAATAAATAAATAAATAAATAAATAAATAAATAAATAATGAATGAATGAATGAATGAATGAATGAATGAATGAATGAAAATACTCATCTAGAAATGGCTGTTAAATAATAAAAGGAATAAGAGCAGATTGTGTACAGGTAAGGATGAGATTCATCAGCTCATCTAGTTTTCAATACTCGCTCACTCGCTCAAACCATCACTTTTCTCCCAAGTTGACGCCCAACTTCCCCATACGCTTCCCCACAGAGAGCGGTGTGTATATTGTCTAGTGTTCAAAACATCCCTTGGACTACAATTCCCATCCAAATGCATTTCAACACCAAAAACAGCATTAGTGACAATTAAAAAAAATGATGTAACCATCCATAAAGACCTGTTTACACGAGCAAACTCAACCAACAGCAATTCTGTAAGCAACAGATTCATCCGTGTAGAACAGTAGTCTCACTTCAAAAGGGTTATTTAGACAAATAAGACACTGCAATTCAATTTTAAAAGCTTTAACCAAACCACAAGTTTTATATTCCTTATTTTAAACCCAGCTGCATTAAACGCATGTCTGTTTTCAACCAGGGATCTCTGGAGAAGATAAAATATATAGAATCATCATAAAGATGTGTAATAAAGTAGATGAAAGCTGCTCTAGTTCGTTGCAATAGCTTTGCAGATTGGCATGTTTTGTTATTGTATCTGAAGCTTGTGTAAAGGCTCCGCCCTCTTCTGAACAGGGGCGGAGCCGCAGCTAATTTGCATTTAAAGGGACACGCACAAAAACAGCGCATTTTTGTTCACACCCAAAATGGGGAAAATTTTGACAAGCTATAATAAATGATCCGGGGGGTATTTTGAGCTGAAATTTCAGACACATTCTGGGGACACCATAGATTTATATTACATCTTGTGAAAAGAGGCATAATATGTCATCTTTAAAGAACAGCGAAGAAGAGTAAACGAAGGAAACAGAAGTATGAAGAACTGGAAGTTGATTGGTCAAACCTACCCGTTATGATGTTCCCCAATGCCTTTACTCTCCATCAGGCCACGTCTTTGGCCCATGGCCACTTCGCACGCGTTCACATTGGAGTAGAGGTTGATGGGCGTGTTATAGACGGAGGGATGAGGGGCGGCGGGGGCCGGGGGGGGAGGAGCCAGAGGAGCTGTCACTCTCGCCGGGGAGGAGGAGCCAGAGGAGGAAGTGGAGGACGAGTTGGCAAAGGGGGAGCGGCCAGAGGCAGGTTTAGGGGTGGAGCTAGGCGAGTGGTGGGCAGAGCCAGAGGAGGAGGTGGAGGACGAGTTGGCAAAGGGGGAGCGGCCAGAGGCAGGTTTAGGGGTGGAGCTAGGCGAGTGGTGGGCAGAGCCAGAGGAGGAGGTGGAGGACGAGTTGGCGAAGGGGGCGGGTTTAGGGGCGGAGCCACCGAGTGGGAAGGGTGGTTGAGGAGGAGGCTGCTGGGAAGGAGCCGCTGGAGTGAATGCAGAAGATGCGGAGGGGATTGAGGCTTTTGGTGCGACGGGTGTCGGGGACGGGCTGATGGAGCGAACCGTACTAGCGGCCCCGCCAAAGGGCCGTGCAGTTTTATTGTACGCGCTGCTGCCCGGGGCGAGACTGGTGGCGGGTGCAGGCGTTTGGGTGATGGGCACAGGCTTTATGATCTCCAGTGGTTCCTCCTACAGGAAGTGATGAAACACATGCAACACATGCTCACGTCACAGCACACACGTGCAAGAGCCACGGCCCCTCGTTACAGCCTTAACGCACACTAAACTTAAATAAATGCATGCACTCTAAAAACTGCTGGGTTGTTTTAACTCAACTTTGGGTAACATGGACAAACCCAGCCGTTGGGTTACATTTTTAACCCCAAAGTTTGGGTTTTTCCATATTTGACCCAAAGTTGGGTTAAAATAACCCAGCATTTTTTTTTGAGTGTGGTTGCAAATCTAATTTATTTGATTTAATCAAACCTTTTAAGTTGCAAACATTATTTTCATGAGTTCTGTTGACATAATGTTGATCATTACATTAACTTAATATTGTGCATATTTTAATCCGAAATTTCTGTTAATTGATTTTTTTTTTCTTTTAAATTTCCTAGGTTTTACATGAACATATTACAAATATTAGACAAATATCATAAAAATTTTAACATTCCCCACACAGCAAAAAAATATTGCAGTTTTCATACTTCAAAATGTCATGCTTAATTCATTGTGTGCCGTTTCTTTGAAATCATTTGTGAAATTTACTAGCAATTTATATGAGAAAATGGTTTCAAATTAAATTCTACACCAACTTTCTCAGCGCAGACTGTAATGAGGGGAAGCAGAAATACTCAGTTCTTCAGTGTCATGCAACAGATCAGGCATTTCAAACATGCTACACACGTCACATGCGTGTCCTAACCAGGCGTGATGCAAAGCTATAAATCCCACCCGCCACAACAAATGATTTGGATCAAGAGGTTTTATTGGTTACCTCATTTATAAATCTGTCACAATGCACTAGGAGGCCCCGCCCACAGTGAAATCTAATTGGTCCAAACTCCTGCTTTACATCACCATACATTTAAATATGTTCTTAACTCTTTCCCTGCCATTGACGAGCAATCTGTGTTTTCAGTGTTATACAATAGGGGGCGCTATTACGCATCTTCTGAAAGAGTACAGAATCTCCTGATCAAAACACAGGAGAAGCAGAAACAAGCGATAGAAGCATTGCTGACGCACATGTAAAATATCTCAATCATCAAACATTAAACAGCATATAAATCAAAACTGCCTAATGTTACTGAATGAAATGTTGAACCCTTGAAGAGGGAACGACTGAAGCTTTGAGGTGTTGATGGACTCGATCGACTCCATCTGTGTTTTGATCATCGATCTGAGTCTTTGACAAAAACACCATTTCTATTTTTTTGATGCAAGTTTATATTTTTACATCATGAATGGAGAACAACTTGTCGCCGTCAGCTACATGATGCATTATAACGAGCTATTTTTGGGGGGTAATCATTAGCACTTTATTGTACATTAAAACACACTTAGCCAGTCCTTGATACTGGAAATGCACCTAGTTAGGACACGCATTACATGTTTATATTATGATTATTTTGAAGGTACATACCTTTGGGGTCTCCCTTTTAGTGACACTGGAAGATCTGCAAAGACAAAACAGATGTTTAACACTGATTGTAAAACACAAAGCAACACTGAATGAATTAAAGTCAGCATGTGAATATGTAAATAATGGGACACATTTGACAGAGAGACTCTTGATATTGTTTGAATAAGGACTCTATTCTGGCTGCCATTCAAACAAACCTCGGCTCCCACTGTACGCTACATTACACGGGCCATAAATAAAGCCGAGAGCAAACTGTGGCATTCAATCCCAGCGTCCCTTACCATACGAGGCCAGGCAGGAATAAATACACAAGCTGTCTTCACTGTGTAAAACAACTGCAGCAGAGTTCGGTCTCTGAAGAGCCGTAATGCTTTAGTAGTGACTTATGACATTTCCAGAGGAATCTTTAGGTGTTTTGGAAGCTCTTAGGTGACTAAAACAAGCATGTTTAGTTCCTTTATTATAACTATTTACACTGGAAACGCTTGTACAGCGTCACAGAAGCGGCTCTAAAGTACATAACTGAGCATTTCTTTACACAGACAACTAGCCTATATATTTGTTTTTATAAGTTGGTTATTTATAAACTTGATAGTCTCGAAAGATTGTTTTAACATGGGGTGTGTACAACATTCGCATGTAAATGGTAAGCAACAAACACAACCAAGAAAACAGCTCCGATCATGTTGTTTCGGTCATACTTCGATATGTTGATGAGACTGCAAACAGATCAGATCTACAGAGTAAAAAATAAATAAATAAAAACGCAAACGCGGGTTTGATTTACTAGTGCTAAAGCTTATATAGGCTACCTGTCTGTGTATTACACTAAAAGTAACTAAAAGTAAGTTTATATATCTGGCTAGTTTACTTTAGTTTTTTTGGTTACACTTTATTTTAAGGTGTCATTGTTACAGTGTAATTATATATTTAAGTACAGAGTAAACTACACGTACTTACTATAGGGTAAGTGTAGGATTAGGATTTGGTTGAGGGTTAGTTGCATGTAATTACGCATAATTTACTGTTATTACTATGGCACGTACACGTAACTGTAAAAAGGACACTGTAAAATAAAGTGTTACCGTTTTTTTAATACAACATACTTTCACCCAAACTAAATTAATTACAACTTTTTTTACATACTCCAGTTCTTGTTAAAGCACACACTAGTGCACTTTGAGCACTTTTTGCGGGAAATCATATTTGGTTTCGTTTGTCCATCAAAAGTGTGCTTTCACTTTAATTGAGCGTGAGCAGCGCAGCAAAAATACGCTTGCGGTGTGAAATACGCTTGCACGTAGGCAGACACTGAGTGTGTGACCATACACTCGCACAAATGCGATCACGTCAAATTTGAACTCGCACACATTCTCAAAGAACAGTTGCATATGCCTGGAGCCCTGAAACGATCGTTAAATCCAGCCGTGTTCCCATCATCGTGACCCAAACGCAATCTGAAAAATGACTGTGTCAGCAAACCTCCAGTGAAAGCGCATCAGGGTTTGTGCATTTGGAGATGTTTGGTTTTTCCAGAACTCACAGACATACTTTATGTTCTGGTTTATCAGTGCATTCTCGTCACACTGTCTAGACGGCTTCATTCGTCCTCATTAATCAACATCACATCCGACACGACCTCCACATTCCTCATAAACAACCTCCGTCCTCAAAACAGGCGACAAACAGGCCTTCGCTTCCTACAGAACTGCTGTGGCGCTGCGGATTCGTTTCGCGTCCTCAATCGCTTCCATATTAGGAAAGCCGAGCAGTTTCTGCAAGGCCAGTTCTTTTGTGCCAGACGGTCCAACTTGTGTTATAATAAGGAGCAAAGGTGGAGTGCTGGGAACACTAAGAAAACACTTGCAGAAGGAAGTTTAAGGGCGCTCACACAAAGAGCAAGAATCAACACTCATGGGACAAACATGAACAGAAGCAGCGGAGAGGAAGCAGATCTAGCTTTAAAGAATGATCCTGCTTCCTCTACCACTGCTTTTACTTAATATATATTGTTATGTTTTATTTTATTAAATGTTACAAACCTATCCTAAAACAAAAATAAAATAAATAAAATAAAATATCCAGGATATTTCTTCAAAGACAAGATCTAAATAAAGTACGCCTTTTAAAGAACACAATGAAAGCGAACAGTACACTCCAGGAAAAGCTTTCACAAACACGCCGTTTTGCCCCAGGGTTTGATACTGACGGGACACGCTGGGAAAATGCAGGCGGCGGAGAAAAACTCCACAAGCCAAAATAAACAGAACGACTCGTGACATGAAACTGAGACACTGCTGTTTTCTGCTCTGTGTCAAACACTTACAAACACCCTTTGCAATAAATATACACAAACAGTTAAAAAAAAAAATTTTAATTAATTATAAATGACTACAGACTAACCCTAAAAGGAAAATAAATAAATAAAATAAATACAAAAATAAAAATAAACTTTAAAATGACAAAAATGAAATCAATTATGAACAATATAAAATTATATAAAAACAAAACAAAAAATATATAAAAGCAAAAACAAAAAGCAAAACAAAATAAAAACAAACTAAAAGCATAACATACAAAACAACATAGAAATAAAAAATAAAAAACAAAATATAATATAAAAAAAATAAAAATAAAATGAAATAAAATGCAAAACAAAAAACAAAAAAATATAAAATGTAAAATAAAACAAAACAACAACATACACATGTAAGGCCCGTGAAATTGGTCCAATATGCCGGTCCGCCAATACACAGGGAAGGTTATCACGTGTTCTGTCCTTACTCGTGCAAAGTATTGGTTGGTTAAATTTACAATACATTTAGTTATGTATTCTCTCGTTAATTCATCTGACTCCATAAATGAAAGGTTTTAATAATATCTGTGCCTCACTAAAAGTGAGCGAATGTTTGACTATTCCGTTTAACTCTTCAATGAAAATAATATCAAAGTCAGTTAGAATAATCAAATGTAACAATTTATTACGTCAGGTAAATGTATCATGCCAATTTCTTAATCAATTCAAAGATAATCGATACAAAACATCAAATTCTCTGGAATAAAGAAAAGAGATGCAAACCCAACATTAAGAAATACGTGAGGCTGAGAGCTCTCACTCTCAACCTCACGGACCGATCTGAGGTACAGAAAAGGCCCTGATCTCCCTGCTGCACTTCCTTAAATAGACAGACCTTTTCACCTGGAACCATGTGCTAACAATAGGAATTTGCATTCAGAGGTACACTGTAACACCTCTTGGGGGTGCGTGACCATTTGCTTGAGAGACCAACCCCTCCTTGTATGCTAGTTATCCATAAACCTTCAAAAACCTTATTACCTTGTGTTTTACTTATTCTGGAAATAGGACATTTGTACCAGTCGCACTGTGACATTTTAAATGATACCAAACATGAAAATACTCTGTGATAATCATTTACATTAAACTATACATTTTCTTAGGAGAAACCAGGTGATCATCTGAGCATGAGAGAGAGGGGGTGAGGGGAGAGGGAAAGAGATGTAGATTAGGATGACTCGGAGGTAAGACTTTCGTCTCAATGGTGCACGAGGGCCAGTTCAAATGATAATCTCCAGAGAGGTCCTTTTGTCCTCTCAGGGCCTGGCCACCCCCAAAACAGACTGTCTGGAATTCCCTTATTTATCAATTCTTACACACAAAATATATATATATAAAATAAAAAAAAGTTAAATAAAAACATAAAAATAAAATAAATAAAAATGGAAAATAAATAAATAATAAAACATAAAACAAATGAACACAAAATAAAGCTCTAATCAAAGCCATGAGCACAGTAGGGTTTCCTCATATCACACACAAACACAAACAGATGCTTCATAATGTCTCCGGCATACGGTGAGCCTGAGGAGGAAGATGAATAAAGTCAGCCGGGAACGGCGAGCTGTTATTCAGCTTATAAAGCTCTGATGTCAAATACCTGCATTTCCATCCTCTGACAGACAAAATGGCTTTTCCTTTCACGTTCCTTCCACACCGCCACAACTAATATACACCAAATGACATTTCAAGAGATTCATTATCAACTCCAGCGGGATCCACTGGAAATGGACACGCAAATAAAAACATCATATATAACAGGATGAAATGATAAATAATGCGAAATAGGGACGTGAAACCAAATACAGAGTGTAACTTCTTCATCTTTACTGATGCTCACAGTCAGACAATGTTCAAAACAAGAAAAATAAAATAATTTATTAATATATAAATAATTAGCCACAATAAATAATTGTGCCACACTCTGCATAAATATAATCAATATAAATATTATCAACATCAGTGACAACATTTTTATGTTGTAACTGTTGAAGTATAATGATAGTTTTGGATATTATATAACTGTAACCATTTCGGCTTGTATTTATTTATTGATGCAAATAAAACAATATAAAAAGACAAATAAATGTAATATATACAATTCAATAAATAAATATTTTAATATTTAACAAATAAATAAATATTTTATGTTGTCATTGTAATAGAATGAATATATACAGAATAAAAAAATACAAATAAATTAAATAAAATAAAACAATATAATAAAATATAAAAACAAAAATGTTGTCAGCTTGAGAGCATATTTTTTTGTTAGTAGCTAATAGTGTAGCAAAATTAATAAAAATATAAATAAAAAAATGGAATGAAATATTAAAATAATAAAATAAAATAAAATAAAATAAAATAAAATAAAATAAAATAAAATAAAATAAAATAAAATAAAATAAAATAAAATAAAATAAAATAAAATAAAATAAAATAAAATAAAATAAAATGAATGGACACCTCGGTAAAACGCTATTGATCAATCTCTAAAGTTGATTTGGTCAGAAGTGGCTGTGAGACTGAGCAGAAAGAGTGTGTGGAAAAGGGGAAATGACATCATGCACGAGGCCTGTGGCGTGACCTCGGATCACAACGCCTCGCCAGCCATTCAACAGCTGATCCGTGTGATGAACACACTGAGCGTCAGCTCCACGGGTGTGCCATGGAAACCTCATATATCGCTTCACGTGGAGCTTTCCAGAAAAGCCCAGCGAGCCAAACAACGCCTCAGAGAGACACGCTATCTGTGTTTCAGCTCAGAGATTTGGAGAACAATCAGCATGTGCATTATCATGTGTACTAGTTTAAGAGTCTCCTGACGTGATCTTCCCTAAATAGAGAACACAGAGTAGGACACTTAATGTGACGACTTCAGCAGTTTTTGCACATGCATTTTCCTGCGTATCCAAACATTACTCCATAACGCTGGATCAGTTTCACATCTTTAGCTGAAGAATGAACGATCCTGCCAAAACAGGAGGGTTTCGAACAGAATCACCTCATAAACTCAGTTTATTAAAGCGATACGTTAGTGTGTGTTAATGGAACGAGTACACGTTAAAGCAGAGACTTTCAGGAGTGTGGAGCAGTCGAGCATCTTTCATTTTTAAACGCTGTTTCTCATAATCTGCTTACAGAAACACACGATTCAAGCACGATTAAAGTCATCATGAAATAAAGATTAACATGTTTAGCACATCGTTCATCATTCATGTAGAAACATGAAATGTAACATCGTGGAAGTAAAACCTGATGGAGTTTTGGTTATACATAAAGTATATATTTTCTTCTAGTAACAAACTTTGTTGCTTTATTTTCCTGTTATCACTGTAAAAAGCGCTATATAAATAAAAGTGACGACTTAATATACATCATTTAATACATGAAATAAAAATGCAATTTGTTTTATATTAATTTTCTAACCACTCCAAGGGTTAATAACATTCATCGGTCACTCCACCAGCATGACATCAGTCTAAGCGGTGGCATAATGGAAAGCAGGACTTCCAGTTCATTTCAGAGGGAACAAGCGTCTGTGTTGGGAATCAGACCGGAGCGCGAGAGAGTTCAGACCTCAGAGACACACGGTCACTGGTTTTCCTGTGTCGTAAAGGTCTAAAACACCAACTTTGTTCTGTTTTAACAGTTCCTCTTAACACCCACATGCTAGACTTTCAACACAGGGTTTCAATCACTATTTCTCACAAAGACGGCCCTTCTTCTGGTGTTCGTCTCTCGATGGAAACGCACAAGCAAAAATCTCTCAACTTTAAACAAACTAGACAATGAATCTTCATGCACTTTAAGAGCAATACACTAGTATAGTATTAAAAAAATACTAAAATAAATGTGTGTGTGTGTGTATGTATATATATATATATATATATATATATATATATATATATATATATATATATATATATATATATATATATATATATATAGAGAGAGAGAGAGAGAGAGAGAGAGAGAGAGAGAGAGAGAGAGAGAGAGAGAGAGAGAGAGAGAGAGAGAGAGAGAGAGAGTTTTTTTTAACTATAGGCCTATATAAAAAGTAAATTAAAACAATTAACAAAAAAGTAATATACAAAAAATAAACAATAATACTACTAATAAAAACAAAATATAAAACAAAAAATAAGAGATTTTTTTTTAAATTAAATAAATTAAATAAAATACACATTCAAATAAACACAAGAAAACAACAACAACAACAACAACAAACAGGTTTTTCCATCTATTCGAATCTGTTAAATTACTGGTCTATATAAATTCACAATATAATGACTATAGTCTTTATTAATTTATAGTATTTACATATATGTTATATCAAAAATAGTGCATAGTAAGATGTAATAATAAAACAAATAGTAATAAAATAAAATAAAATAAAATAAAATAAAATAAACAAACAGGTTGTTCCATGTATATTCTAATCAGTTTAATTCTTGGTCTGTATATATAATATGACGATATAAAATAAAAACATTACAGGTGATCTTGCTTCATTGGTGATTTGCACCAAAAGGGTTTTCATGTTTGATCAAGTTTTCACTGATTTGAGAGCCGAACCACAATAGCCTTTTCGTCTGTGGAAATGCATGGAAAGGTTCCAGATTGGGTGCTGTGTCGACGGAAAAGGATATTTGATGATCAGGAACAGACAAAACCTACTTTCTTCTGCACATACCCCTTAACAACAGCGTTTTACTGTGGGCGAAAACAGCCGTCACAACCCTGAACCTCCCAGAAGCTGCTGCGCCGGCAGGTGACGGCGGTTTTCAGGACAGAAAGAGAAAGACAGAAACACATGAGCCGCTGCTGCTGCAAACCTGTCCCAAACCTCAGGCGCCGCTCTGTACACATATTTTAAACAGCACTTTATGAATACGGTCTGGAAACATCCTTAAGAAAACAAGGAAGGGGAGCAACATGTGGTCTGAAACGAATTGAAGACGTTGACGCAAAACAAAACGGTACAAATTTTGGTTTGGATGTGGAGGGCGAGCGCTGGAGGGGGACGAATGGAAATCTGCACCAGTCTTTTGTTTCATCCAGTGCAGATCAACACAGCTTGGGCTGTCTGAAGATCTGAAGAGACCAAGCAGAGAACGTGTCACTTACAACAAGAGCGTTGACTTCAATCGCTGGTCATTTTCAGACTGAAAGACATTGATGTCATATTGGATCAGATTGATCAAGGATTATGTGTCAGAGCACATTTGATACGCAGTGATTGATAAGCCACATTAAATTATCAGTTCATCCAGAAAGGTTTATGTTTGTGCAGCAGTCGTTCATGAGAGGCTGCCACTTTACTTTCGTTTTGTTTTTTATTTTAATGCGTGTTAAAGTCCTCCTGTGGTGAAAACCAACGTTTTAATGTTATTTATATGTCTATGTGGTGTTTTTAATATGCTTTAAGACAAACCATGTGTAATTTCATAAGTCATCACCATTGCTGAGTATTTTCTCCTTAAAACTCGGTGAATCACAGGCGGTCATCATCGATGATGGGCGGGGCTCATTTGCATATTCATAGAACCGTGTATACTAAATGAGGCAAGGGTGTCGAGTTACATTCAAGATATTTTAAGGCATGAAGAAATTGAAGGAAAACACGTTTAAATGTGTAATTTTGGTGATCAAAGAGGAGTTTTAAGGGATAAAATGATTGACTACAGGGCGACTTTAAACGTTCCCGCCTCCTCCTTCCCTGAGCTTTAACTCACTACACTCACTTGAATCAAATAGTGCATCAAGACGAGTCGCGATTTGATGCAAGTAAAGAGACATGCGGAAACCATTTAACATATTAGTGGCACTTTTTAATTTTTGAAGTTCAACATACAGCTTCTCCAAAACTCATGGACAAAAGGTCCTTCAACTTCAAAATTTCACATTTAATTCAATGTGTGCCGTTTCTTTGGTGAAATTTATCAGCAATTTAAGAATGAAAATAGTTTGTGCATTAATATTTTTTCAGCGTACTTCTTAAGATACAATGTTTATGCAACTGGCCTCTAAACACCAGAAATAAATATAATAATAATAATAATAATAATAATAATAATAATAATAATAATAATAATAATAATAATAATAATAATAATAATAATAAATACATTTTATTTGTTGGCGCCTTTCAAGACACCCAAGGACACCTTACAGAACAAAAAATAAACAAGAGATTAATACAAGCCCAACAATATCAATAGTAAAATCAAAATAATAAGTACAATACTTATTATTTCTTCATAACTATATTAGCATCAACACGAGCGAAAAACATCGTTCTGTTTATTATAAGCACGCTGCAGTTTTGTTGTATGTCACTTTAAATGCTCAAGCTTGTTACAGCAGGATGGATTCTGATTGGCTGTCAATATTTGTATCATTCATCAGCTGGATTGTTCATCTGTGCTGCTATCCTTATAGTTGTGTTGTAGACTTTGCTATTCTTTAAAATAGGGCTGCACTATATATTGTTTTAGCATCGATATCATGATGTGCGCATCCGCAATAGTCACATCACGGATGTGCAATGTCAAGTATAAGGGTCATAGTTGATCCGTACAAGCCAGCTTTCAGAACGCATGTGATTCACGGATTAATTGCAAAGTTTAACCATCATAGAGGGAAAGTTTATCATTTGCATGTGTTAAGTCGAGTGAGGCATCAAGTGCAAGTGCATCAGGTGCTGCAAGCAAATCACTAGTAGCAGTGCTTCGCCTTCTGAGAATATAGTTCCGAGTACGTATACGGTTAGAAGATGGCTGTGTTTCATGTCTTGTTATTTGCACACGCTGTGACTATACAAATTACAACATGTAAATAGGAAAATGTTGGCGTTATTTTGTCACTTATTGAGAGCAGTACGCTAGCTGGAGCCATTTACCTCCAGTCTTTGTGCTAAGCTAGGCTAGCGGTGGGTGCGTCAGACAGAGTTACGGCACGCACGGAGATGAGAAGGGTGTGTGTGGACTTCTCGAACTCCGGGGGATACGGTGAATAAGATAAAGTCCCAAAAAGTCGACGTGTTCCTTTAACTCTTGTAATCTGTGTCATGTAAGACTGATGATGAGGTTTAGAGTATAACTCTTCTCAGACTCTCAATATTTATACTCAAACGTTTTAGAAACACGTACAGACATGCTGGTTATTAAGAAGCGAGTTACGGCTGAGGTGAGACCTGTCCCGCACTGATCTGGGTGGCTCTCTGGGATCTCAGAGTAAACGCTGCGCTCTTAATGTGATGTTATCTTAATAGTAAAGCTTAAGTGCTGTTTGATGGCCTTTGCAGACTCACTGACAAATGTTCAACAGCTATGAAAACGCCACTAAAAGACTTTAATGGGAGATTCCAGAGCTCTTGCACAATCTCTCTTCCCTAAATTTCCTTTCAAAGGGCCCATAACTCCAGAATATGAGCCGTTCCTTTTGCTGAACTGAGAGAGGTGCTTCGTTTCAAACCAACTAAATCTTAAAAAATTTAATCTACAGTACATCCCCTCCATTTTGAATTAATCCGTCTATGGTCAACACACATTTACAGACATTTTCTGGAATAAATCATGTAGAAATAAACAGTGTCATCATTTACTTCAGCCTCTCACAAAATAAATCTTGCAATGGAAATAATTGAAATGGATAAGGTCCAGCTGCAAAAATGACAAAAAAGCATCATAAAAGAGGTATTTATGACTATATTCCAGGACATATGAATGCATAAACTGTCTGTTCTCCACACAATCTTATTTATTTACGGCCTTTTCCGAAGCTTGACAGCATTTATCCGTATTCGCTTTTATTGTATATAAAATTAAAGCATTTAGATCTTGCAATCTAGAAATTTGCATGCTATGCTCATGGGTTTGATAAAAATGCATTCCTTGAATGCAATGCAAGTCGCTGTGGATAAAATAATCAGCCAAAACGCATAAATATAATTAATCTGAAGAAGAAGAAAAGGTCTGGAATGACATGAGGGTGAGTAAATGATGAGTTAATGATGCACTAGTCCTTTAATTGTAATTCGGCACCCCTAGACTGAATGTCTAACACTGATAACTGATAATTAATGAAGAAAACTATAATTAAAGATTCAGTGTCCAGGACACTCACTCAACCCTCAACATGATGTGCAGAGAGAGGCCATTAAACAGGCTGAAACACCAGAGCCGCTCGACCCGAACATCTTGACTGCATTAGATCCTGCGTGTCCCGTGATGGGAAGACACAAACCCGGCCAAGAACTGCATAAACCAAACAAATCTTCTCCTCTGAGGCACCGCTGTCATATTTACACAATTCATGATCATATCTGGATAACCATGAGTTCGCTGTCAATGAAGGTTCTGCATGAACTTTGAGAAGAGTTTTGAGGATACACTAGTGGTCAACAGAATGGAGTAAATAATAATTAATACGTTTTTTGTTTTTGAAAGTCTCTTCTGCTCCCCAAGGTTGTAAAAAAAATGTAAAAATAGTGAAATATTATTAAAATGTAAAATCGCTGATTTCTATGTGAATATACAGTAAAGTGTAATTTATTCCTGTGATCAAAGCTGAATTTTCAGCATCATTACTCCAGTCTTCAGTGTCACATGATCCTTCAGAAATCACTCTAATATGATGATTTGATGCTCAAGGAACAGTTATGATTATTATCAATGTTGAATACAGTTGATATTTTTGAGGAAACCATGATCCATTTTATATTATTTCAGAATTATTTGATGAATAGAAAGTTCAAAAGAAAATAATTTATTTTAAATAGAAATCTTTTGTGATATTATTTAAGTCTTTACTGCAACTTTTGATCAGTATAATGTGTCCTTTATGAATAATTTTTTTTCTTCAAAACTTTCTTAGCCAAAACTTTTTTAAATTGCAGTGTTTCCACAAAAATATGAATCCGCACAACTGTTTTCAACATTGATAATAATCATAACTGTTCCTTGAGTATCAAATCATCATATTAGAATGATTTCTGAAGGATCATGTGACACTGAAGACTGGAGTAATGATGCTGAAAATTCAGCTTTGATCACAGGAATAAATTACACTTTTCTATATATTCACAACAGCTATTTAACATTATAATAATATTTCACTATTTTTACTAAATAAATACAGCCTCGGTGAGCAGAAGAGAACTTTCTGTTCTTTCAAAAACAAAACAAAAAATCTTAATTATTCCAAACCACTGCCAGGTAGTGTAGATAATCAAGGACTCCCACAAACACTAACATGCACAAGAATTTTCCAGTGTCCATCACAGTTTGGTGATTGATATTCCAATCTGCCAGATATTAAGACTTATTCGTCATGTAATGCAATATCCATTTATATCTGCATGTCAAAGCCAAACTTCTGGGTGCCATGAGACATTGACAGGTGAAAAGTCATTGAAGAAATATTTGTGTGTGTGTGTGTGTGTGTGTGTGTGTGTGTGTGTGTGTGTGTGTGTGTGTGTGTGTGTGTGTGTGTGTGTGTGTGTGTGTCTTACCTCAGCAGTGAGAGGTTTAGGTTCCCCGTACAAGCTTTGATTTTGTTCTGGGCTTCCAGGTGGGTCATTCCCTCAGTGGCGATGCCATCGATAGACAGAACGACGTCCCCAACGCTGATCTTGGCTTTAGCTGCCTTTCCTCCATCTGTCAGCTGCATCAAACACACACACACAGTTCAGAAACTAACTTCTACACAACCCTAGGTGTCATTGCTATATTCTTGCGGAGCTGAAATGGTAATTGATTTGGAACCAAATTCATAAGCAACAACACAAATCATACTGCTCGCGTGACGTGCACAAGAGATCGATTGCAATAGAGTTTCACTGATAATCCAGTGAGCCACTGACCACTGTGAGCTCAATCTGATTCATTAAAAAGATTCATTTTACAAATCGGAGTGAATGCAAATGTCAATCCAGTCTGTTTCTCACACAAATCAAATGATTTAAAGAATTTTGAACACCTTAGTTACCTTTTATTGTGATTATAATTAAAAAGAGGCGGTAGCATTCAAAATTGCAAATATATAATCAATCTTTCAACAAATTTGATTCACAAATTTGAGCAAAATGATCTTTTTTTTGCTTGATTTGAAAGTCTCGAGTTACTTTATCCTGATTAGACTGATGCTTGACAGTGTTATTTTAATGTTATTTATATACTATTACAGTTTTATTAATTTTTATTTTCAGTTTTTAGTTTAAGTATAAGTCATTTTGTTATGTGCTTTGTGACTTATTTGTGGTTTAATATTTCTCAAATATTTCTATTTAGCTTTATTTTTTATTTCAATTTTAGTACTTCAACTTATTTACTTCAAGTTGCCAAAGCATAATTTCTCATGTCTACTTAAAATTTTAAGTTAATGTTTCTCATCTTCTACTTACAGTATATTTTATTTCAGCTTAATTTCAATCAAGGGAAACTGTTTTTAATAGTTTTAGTTAATAATAACAATTGTTTGACGATGCATCACACATCCTACAGTAGTAGTCCACTCGCAAAATGTATATTTAGAAAATCTTGAATGCCGTATGTAATATTTCTCCAGACTAACAAGCAGTGCAGGACAGATGCAAAAAGATCTGGCTTTTAATAATCAAACCATTAACAGAAGCTGAAGATCAACAAATGACTGATGTTCCTCTGACCTTTGACCCTCTTGGCCCCGATTTGAAAGACGGATCTGTACACGTGCGCTCACCTTTGATGCCGGAGTGTGTGAGATGTTCACGCGAGTGGACGCTGATGAAACACTAGACGTGGGCGAACACAAGAGGCCAGCTGTAATGTATTATGGGAATCTGTGAATCTGCAGCTCTGAGACACTGCAGTGCTGTTGACCTCATCAGATTAGACCTGACGGGCTATTAGACTCTGTCTTAGAAACGGTCCTCGCTCTTGTTAGTACTGAGATCTTGTCTGGGCTAATAAACAACCCGATATCTTACTAGATAACTAACAGCAGGGGAAGGAAAGGCTTTACTCCAATGATTTACACACAGGCTTCTGTGGAGATTCTCTTCAAACTAAAGGCCTTGCATGTATTCTTTACAAGAAAACCCAGAATGCACTGCAACTATACAGACTTTTTTTATCCAAGATCAACAAATCTAGAGAAATGCATGTTATATTTCATCCAATACCACAAAGTACCAATATAAATTTCGTAATATACATTTTGATCTATGAATATGCAAATGAGCCCCGCCTCCACTCACTCACTCAGAGATCCACTGGTTGACGATCACACGTTGATCTGATTGGTTACAAGGTAGTTTGTGACGTCGTAGTTTGGTTCACTGCAGTTTTAAGGAGGAAATACTCAGCAATGCTGTCGACTTATGAATTTACACATGGTTTGTCTTAAAGCATATTAAAAACACCACATAGACATAGAAACTACATTAAAAGCTGGATTTACACCACAGAGGGACTTTAATAAACGTTTAATAAATTAAAATTGTATAAGTTTCATGTCTGAAATGAACTTGCAGTGCATACTCTATCAGACTGATATTAAGTGAACTGGCATGGAGCCTCTGCTGCTCGATGTGTCTGAACAAGAAGGACTCGTTACAGGTGTGCATTAGAGGCATTATGCAACCATGCATGACGAATATCAGTCATTCATCACTGCATATCTGCTAGGCAACTAACTCAACTAAAGCAACTACCCCTCCCGAGTCAGATTAAGACTTGCTCTGCTCTTGGCCGACAGCTTCAAAACAACAATTATAATGCGGAACTGATGAGAGAAAGTTTTTTGAGTTGAACAGGTTTAGAGCAACATGAGGACAGGTGTATTTCCTTCAAGAAAGTGAATTGTGATTTATTGTTATCTTTAAAAGACAAATTACATTTAAGGCATATCATATGCACACAGAAACTCAAAGAAAATGATTTTGTATTAAATCATAAATCCAGAATTTAAACAGAACACAGAATTTCTGGAAAAAAATAAAAATTTCATAAGGCTGTATTATTGTAATACATTTTATTAAGTTGTTTAAGTTTTATGAATTAAATTTAGACCTGCATTTTGATAATTAAATTGAAAATATAATTAAACCATTAAAATTGAATCGAGAAAAATAAAAATGGAAAACAAGGAATTTGAGAAAAAATAAAATGTATTTCATAGGGTCCTAAAAATATAGTTTTTGTTAAACCTTTAATAATTTTTTGTTGAGTCAGGGTTAATATCGTTAACTAAAACAAAAATTAGACATGTTGCCTTAAATGATTAACTGAAAATAAATAAACTAAAACTGAAATAATAATAATAATAATAATAATAATAATAATAATAAATTAAACCTCAATAGATCTTATAAAATGACAAAAGCACATAACAAAATTACTAAAAAAAAAAAATATAAAAAAATATAAAAAAAATTCAACATGAAAAATAAAAATAAAAGCTAATTCCAAATATTAACAAAACTTAAGACTAAAATAAAAATTAGTTAATTTTATTAGTTAACATTAATTAGACATGGTTTTTGATTCCTAAATTTTAGTCCAAAAAAAAAAAAAAAATTTGGGGGGGAAATAATCCAAAAATGATTTCAGACACGGGGCCCTAGGAAATTACATACGCCACATTATTGCATTATTCCAGCTGCAGGAACTACAAAACTAGAGGTCACGAGTTTAAACACTGTCCCACACATCTACGAAAGCACCTCTCTGAGTTTGACGGGGTCACACACACTAACACACACTCTTTTTGTCATCAGGTCAACGACAACAGCCGGGCCTCAAAGCCTGAATCCAATTTAAAGGCCCAAGGAGACCCGACAACACAGGAACATGATGAGAGCTGAGCTGATACAGACGCGCGTGTAAGAAAGCCGCTTAACATTAGCACGAGTCCCAGATGTCATTTCTTTTATTAACGTCATAAACTAAACCTCAGTCTCATAAAGCTAAAGGCAACAAGGATCAAATCCCACCGCAGAGAAGAACTACACCCCAAATCAAACACAACATCTCACAGTTTGCCTTTATGTTTCCCTTTAAAGGTTTTTATACATCATATTTCTAGCAGCATTTTCAAAATGAAAGATTAATAAGTTGGGGCTGAGTTATGATGTGTGACAGGAGAACTTTCACATGTCCAAGTTTCATTCTATGAGGAAATAATCAAACATACACACACATATGCACACATACACACACATATGCATACATACATACACACACATAAACATTTAATGATTTATGATTAAATTTTTTGGGGGATTTATGAAAACTGAAAAGTAAGCAGCATATTTTGATAAAAGATTAAGAATTATATTCACAGATTCAAATTCACAATAAGACTAATAACACCAGAAACCAGAAAGAAAGGTCCCTGCTGACCTTATAATGAAAATGCTGCTTTATAAGGTTCCCATGACATGTGTTTGGCAGATAAGCGCCTCTAGAAAGCCACATGTATGACACACTCGCCTCTTCCACTTGGCAGTCGCTGAACACAGCGCTGGTTAACGCCGGCTAGTGAACGCTAATGAACGGTTGCTCAGATACAACACCAAAGTTCTGCAGCCGTTCTCCTTTTATAGCGTCTGAGGGTATCACAGGCCACATCACACACACACTTGTGCTGAGAGAGAGAGAGAGAGAGAGAGAGAGAGAGAGAGAGAGAGACACTCTCACACTCACTCTCTCTCTCTATTCAATTCAAAATTGCTTTATTGGCATGACTGTGCATAATACAATATTGCCAAAGCTTGGAATACATAGAATAATTATAAATACATCAAATTAATTGTACAAATTAACAGTGTAACAAATCAAAATGTGTGATCTCTCTCTCTCTCTCTCTCTCACCAAGACTTGTTGCTTCTCAGTGTAAACCGAAGAGGAGGCCATATGAGAGAACAGTGGCTAAAACACCGGCCATGTGTAAAATATAAGTATGGTGATGCGAATAATTACAGAGAAACTGATGAAGAAAAGCGCCACATGTTATCGGGACATGAGTTATGCTGATCCAGACAAAAGACGACACCACATTCATTTCAGTTGGGCATGGACGCCAGCCAAACGCTCCCATGTGCGCCTCTCAAATCAGTTCATTAGCCACAATCACACAAATCAAATTAAGGTGAAATTGTTTGATGATAAACCCATGGATCATCATTATCCGCTCTGTGTGAAGCGCACGTCAAAACCTCATCTGCAAATGCAAGCGTGTTTTCAAAACAAGTTTCCATTCCTCTTGTGTGCACTGTATCATAATCACATAATCATAATCACTGTATGATTAACAATAGCGATCTACATTAAAAATTCATCATTTACTGTTTGTGCATCAAAACAGGTTCAAAGTGGATCTACACTACCAGTCAAAGTTTTAAAGTTTTAAAAAAGAAAATCTCTTCTGCTCACCAAGGCTGCATTTATTTGATTAAAAAACAACAACAAAACAGTAATATTGTGAAATATGAATACAATTTAAAAGAACTTTTCTATTTTAATATATTTTAAAATGTAATTTATTCCTGTGATCAAAGCTGAATTTTCAGCATCATTACTCCAGTCTTCAGTGTCACATGATCCTTCAGAAATCATTCTAATATGATGATTTGATGATCAAGAAACATTTATGATTATTATCAGTGTTGAAAACAGTCATTTACATTTTTATTTTAGGATTCTTTGATGAATAGAAAGTTTGAAGTAACATTAAACACTATCGTTCAAAAGTTTGGGGTCAGAAAGAATTTGTATTTTATTTTTTGGGTGAAATAAATAAAATAAATCAATACTTTTATTCATCAAGGATTAATTAAACTGATCAAAAGTGACAGTAAAGACATTTATAATGTTACAAAAGATTCTATTTCAAATAAATGCTGTTCTTTT